>NC_071268.1:2798696-2968696 GCF_023375685.1 Ictalurus furcatus | reverse complement strand
CACTACTACTACTACTACTACTACTACCACCACTACTACTACTACTACTACTACTACTACTAATAATAATAACAACAATAGTGCACAGTGGCTTATGGTTAGCACGTTTGCCTCACTCCTCCTTGGTTGGGGGTTTGAATCTCTGTGTGTGTGTTTGCATGCTCTCCCTGTGCTTCTGGGGTTTCCTCCAGGTACTCTGGTTTCCTCCCCTAGTCCAAAGACATGCGTTATAGGCTGATTGGCATTTCCAAATTGTGAGTGTGTGAATGGGTGTGAGGCTATTGTGCCCTGTGATGGGTTGCCACCCTGTCCCGGGTGTCCCCCGCCTTGTGCCCCAAGTTCCCTGGGATAGGCTCCAGACTCCCCTGCAGCCCTGTGTAGAATAAGCGGTATGGAAGATGGATGGATAATAATAAAGATAAACAAATATAGAAATAGGCTAAACAAAATTTAAAACTGATTTTTACTCTTATGCCATTTGCGGACATTTGCCCAAAAAGGAACCTCTGTTTTATGTAATGCGTAAGATACCTGCATGAACAAGCAGATGTGCAGGTTTTCCTAATAATTGGCCAGTGAGTGTATGTTTTGAGAAAAAATACTATTACTTAAAAATTAATAAGAATTATTTTTATAATAATTTTATACAGTTAATTTTGCACTTTTTAAAATGATGGGTACCAATAATTTCAGGGTTTTCTTGTCATTCTTGTATACTAAATGTCACGTATCGTGACATAACGGAGATTGTACGGATGCAAGCGCAGTTGGAACGGTTTTCTTTATTGAGAAACACAGGCAGGTAAATCCAAAACAGGATCCAGAAATGTAATCCAAAACATGCAAGAGGTCAGGTGATCGGCAAACAGGTATACACAGGGCTAGGCAGGAATCAAGGTTGTGGTCACGGAAAACAAGGTCGATAAACAAAACGAGAAACATAAACAACAGCGAGGGACTGGTAGCGGAGAAACCAGCGTGAACTAAACTAATGAACCTAAACATGAACTAAGACATGGGCTATGACTATGACTATGACATTCACAATGAAACACATCTACATCTAAATCATCTAATCTATCTACTCTAATATTCCACGTTGAGTGTTGGGAGGCACGCGGTATATATGCCGACATGATCAGCCTCGTAACTGCTAACAGCTGAGGGCAATACAGACACACGTGACACCAAAACCAATGACAGGACGGGGAGGAGACATAACAGAAACATAAACAGATGCACGTGTCGAAATGTCACAACTGTCCACACGGGAGAAGCAGGTGCTCGTGCACCTGCTCGTGCACGCGCGCTCACATGCTCCACAGCGTGCTGCACAAAGGGGGACTCATGACAGAAACCCCCCCAAAAGCACTCCTCCTGGAGTGCCACGAGACATCCATCTTCATTGGCAGCCCTGGCCCCCTGGGCAGAACATCCCAAGCAGAGCCAGGCGACCGCACGGCGTTCTTGGCAAAATCTTGACGGAGCAGGGAAGCAGGGCGATGTCCTCGTCGGAGCAGGGAAGCAGGGCGACGTCCTCGTCGGAGCATGAAAGCGGAGCGACGTCCTCGTCGGAGCATGAAAGCGGAGCGACGTCCTCGGCGGAGCAGGAAAGTGGAGCGACGTCCTCGTCGGAGCAGGAAAGCGGAGCGACGTCCTCGGCGGAGCATGAAAGCGGAGCGACGTCCTCGGCTGAACAGGAAAGCGGAGCGACGTCCTCGGCGGAGCATGAAAGCGGAGCGACGTCCTCGGCGGAGCAGGAAAGCGGAGCGACGTCCTCGGCGGAGCAGGAAAGCGGAGCGACGTCCTCGGCGGAGCAGGAAAGCGGAGCGACGTCCTCGGCGGAGCAGGTAAGCAGAGCGACGTCCCCGGCTGACCAGGAGGGCAGAGCGACGACCACAGCCGAGCAGGCAGGCTGAGCGAAGTCCTCGGCGGAGCAGGGAAACAGATCGCTGTACTCAGCAGTGCAGGAAAGCGAAGCGAGGTCCCCTGCGAGGCCAGGGAGAGGAGCGTGGGTCTCCGCGAGGCCAGGAAGAGGAGCATGGGTCTCCGTGAGGCCAGGGAGAGGAATGAAGCTCTCCACGAAGCAGGAGGGCGGAATGATGTCCTCCGTGGAGCAGGAAGGCATAGAGATGACCACAGCCGAGCAGAAAGGCAGAGCGACGACCTCATACGGGGGCACCGAGGTCGCCAGGTTAATCTCAGGCTGCAGCTCTGGAGTTGATACTTCCTCGTAGGTCTCAGGCTGGGGCTCAGAGGTCACCATGTGAGTCTCGGGTTTGAGCAGAGCATGGTTGGCCGTGTCGGCGGACTCGGGCATGAGCAGAACTTGGCTGTCCGTGTCAGCAGACTGGGGCGTGAGCAGAACTTGGCTGTCCGTGTCGGCAGACTGGGGCGTGAGCAGAACTTGGCTGTCGGTGTCGGCAGACTTGGGCGTGAGCAGAACTTGGCTATCGGTGTCGGCGGACTCGGGCTTGAGCAGAACGTGGTCGGCCGGGTCGGTAGACTCGGGCATGGGCAGAACTTGGTCGGCCGGGTCAGTAGACTCGGGCATGGGCAGAACTTGGTCGGCCGTGTCGGTAGACTCGGGCGTGGGCAGAACTTGGGCAGCCGTGTCGGTAGACTGGGGCACGGGCAGAACTTGGGCGGCTATGTCGGTAGATTTGGGCATGGGCAGAACTTGGGCGGCCGTGTCGGTAGACTTGGGCATGGGCAGAACTTGGGCGGCCGTGTCGGTAGACTTGGGCGTGAGCGGAACTTGGTCAACTGGGTCAGCAGGCTTGGACATGAGCGGAACTTGGTCAGCAGGCTTGGACATGAGCGGAACTTGGTTAACTGGGTGAGCAGGCTTGGACATGAGCAGAACTTGGTCAGCAGGCTTGGACATGAGCGGAACTTGGTCAACTGACTTGGGTGTGAGCAGAGTTTGGTGGTCCGTGTTAACATACACTTGGTGGCTCATCCACTCATAATGCATGTGGAACGGCAGGTCAGCATTGTTCGCCACATTGACTCCCTTCAACAGCTTATCCAGGTTGTAGCTCTGCCCTGGTTCTCCAAACTCCTTCAAAAACAGGTCCAAAAATTGCCTACTGTCCTCCAGTACCCGGGATCTCATGGCTGCTAATCGCTGCGCCCAATTACGAGCTGGGCCAAAAAAACCGGGACACCATGAACCTTATCCATTGCTTCTCCTCTGGCTTCGGGTCAAACAGGCTGGAGAAGTAGAACTGACAGTCTACCATAAAATAGTCCGGGTAACCAAAGAACCCATCATACCGATCGGGAAGGTCCACGAAAGTCTTTTGTGGAAACTGCATAGAGTCCAAGGCGGGGATGATTGGCGTGGACTTCCGGGTCCTGCGTCCTCTCCGTTCTCGTGCTGCATCCATTGTGGGGTGGAATATTCTGTCACGTATAGTGACGTAACAGAGATTGTACGGATGCAAGCGCAGTTGGAACGGTTTTCTTTATTGCGAAACACAGGCAGGTAAATCCAAAACGGGATCCAGAAACGTAATCCAAAACATGCAAGAGGTCAGGTGATCGGCAAACAGGCATACACAGGGCTAGGCAGGAATCAAGGTTGTGGTCACGGAAAACAAGGTCGATAAACAAAACGAGAAACATAAACAACAGCGAGGGACTGGTAGCGGAGAAACCAGCGTGAACTAAACTAACGAACCTAAACATGAACTAAGACATGGGCTATGACTATGACTATGACATTCACAATGAAACACATCTACATCTAAATCATCTAATCTATCTACTCTAATATTCCACGTTGAGTGTTGGGAGGCGCGCGGTATATATGCCGACATGATCAGCCTCGTAACTGCTAACAGCTGAGGGCAATACAGACACACGTGACACCACAACCAATGACAGGACTGGGAGGAGACATAACAGAAACATAAACAGATGCACGTGTCGAAATATCACAACTGTCCACATGGGAGAAGCAGGTGCTCGCGCACCTGCTCGTGCACTAAAGTTCGTCATAAGGATTTGCATACACATTTATATCATTCATTCATCTTGCTTTATCCTGCTCAGGTTTTCAGTGGATTCTGAGCATATTCCAGGAATACATATGGGGAAAAGTCAGTCCAAATGGGTGTCCATGGGTGTCCAACGCAGCTAGGGACAATTTAGTATAGCCAGTTCACCCACTACAGTAGCATGTTTTTAAGGGGTACAAGACATGACAGTATCCTAAGCTCAGGATCAAACTGGAAACCCTGGAGCAAAATACTTTCCAACTGGCTAACCATAGATGGAAAATCTCCCACAGTAATTGCTCAAGGCTCTGGTACAGTTTGGTCAACATTGGTGGTCCGTAAAGGCATTCTTATTCTAATAATACTTACTGGTACTAGAGCTAAAAGTGAGCTTCTGTGTTGTCTATGTTTGTATGGATTAAGGGGCTGAAACTATGTAGTAAGTACAAATGAGGCAAGTCATGGCCATGGAAATCTCCCATTGTTTATTTTATGAGTAGTTATGGCTGTGTGTGTTTTCAAATACAGTCTGTAAATGTCATCATGTCCAACAAACCTTCCTAGGCTTGCTAATGTATTACTCCATTAAGTAAACTGGTACCAATTTTATGCAGCACATTTTAAACTGAAACTTTAATGGCCATGTGAAACATCAATCATCTAGCAATCTAAGGAAATGTCATCAGGACCCTCGTGGGCAGAAGAATCACTGACATGTTAAACAGATACAGCCCATGTTTCCTTTCCTATCTCAACTTTACCAGAACACCTGCTCCATAGCTTAAGGAAAGCTCAACTAAACAAATGTTAACAGATTACTGTATAAACGTTAAATAATTCTGTAGTTTGTCTATACTCTGTATTTAGTAGTAATCATATCATCTTTACGGAGTTCTAGCTCTAGTTTTAGTGTTTTTTTTTTATAAGAGCTATAAACTAATGTTGTTATTTTAACTCAAGCAAATAGCTGAAATAAGTATTACAAGACTCTTCCTCTGTTACTGCACAATTTCTTCAAAAATAGATGTCTGTGGGGTTTTTTGCTGAGAAATGAAATCCCAAGCCAGTCATCTATCCAATCTCAGGCCATAATGGGATCATGGTGAGGCTTTTTTTCTCTGCTGCAGTGTTGACTCAGCTTTTCTGAGGGGAGCAGAGAAAGCCCAGATCCTTCTGTTGTTCATTTGACTGCACTGAAAGACAAGGTCCAGCTGCCAAAGATTTAACCCACCAAGCCCTGGCATTGGCTGTGGTCTGTTGCTCTTTATGGTCATATTTCAGCAGAGTAATACTGTACAGCTTGTGTCAGTCAGAGGCAGAGCTTCTGTGGGTCTGACTTTGAGCTCACACCATGTACAATGCTACTAAATTGTCTTAGTTTATTTTTTAGGTACTTCAAATGTCATTGTGCACAGGGGTGATAATGTACTGTAGTGCTACAGTATCATGGCCTACAAAGTGTGACAGTATTGTTGAGATATTTTAAGAAATGGCCAGTTTTGGATGCAGAAATGAAGAGATAACACAATATAGTGCACAGCATGAAAGAAATACTTAATAAATTATATAAATTAAATTAAATAAATATAAAGAAAATATTTTTGTTTCCTGGCTAAACATTTTTACTGGCTTTGAAAGGCATCTGTTTACCTCACATCGTTCTTAATCGGTTCTTCTTTCATCATGTCCCCTAAAAACCACTACTGCACCATGTTAATAATGAGACAGTGGAACAGACAGAAGAGGACAGTGTGTGTACTGGTTCAGCTTTGTTGCTGATGTTCTGGGTACAGGCCTGTTTGAAATATAATATTTAAACACCGTTTGTGAAAGTCTTGTGATCAACACAAATGTCGTACTTAAGTACTTAATGGTCTTTAGTCTACTAAAAGGGTTCTACTTTAAACCTTTTTTGATAGGGTAGTATTCTGTTATAGGGTTCTATACAGAACCTTTAAGGGTGCAATTTAAATTTTTTAAGAGGGAATTTAACATCAACCACATAAAATACATTGATAAACCTGAATAAGACTGCCGATTACTAAAAGTAATTCCATTAAAAGGAAGGCAGCATGAAAAACAAAGCTAAACTTCTTTATTAAGTATTTTATCTTACGGGCTTCAAAGTAGTGCAACAGAAAAGCAATCAGGAGGTCACAAGTTCCTCCTACTACAATTAATCTCTGGGTGACCCCATAATGGTTCTGTGTAGAACAAAATATTTCCTTAAGAGGAAAAGGTTCAAAGTAGAACCCTTTTAAGAGGCTAAGCACATTAGCCTTAATTACTTTATTAGTACTCTCTCTCTCTTATCAGTCATGTATGTGGAACAGGGTAGATAGTGCTTTCCTCTGAGTGTGCTCACCATCGCACATGCTTAAGCTGAAGCGGATGTGGGGGGAGTGTTGTGGGAAATTAACACTTGAAATGTGGAATAAATATTCACTATCATCAGTGTGTTGCTGTCATGCTGCACTAAAATGCAGTCACTGTCCTATCATAGTCCTAACCAATAGTCGGAGGCATTGTTGTATTCATAGAAAGGAAGAAGGGCCTGCCAGTGTCATTTTCCAAGAGGAGCTGCTGTCCATATAAAGGAAACTTTATAGTCCAATGCAGGGTTATTATAGTTTTAAAAATTTTGCTAGTTTTTATTTTTATTTCATTTTCTATTTTGGTTTTAAACTTCAGTTTCATAACTGTTAATGGTGCATAAATAGTTTTGATTTTGTTTTCTTTTGAAAATCATTACTTTTAGTTTGCATTTAGTTTTAGTATCACTTTAGTTTTTAGTATCATGGTAATCGTAAAAAGAATCCCAAATTAGTTTTTAATATCATGGTGTAAATTGTAAAAAGGGCGCACGGTGGCTTAGTGGTTAGCACATTCGCCTCACACCTCCAGGGTCCGTGGTTTGATTCCCGCCGGGGCCATGTGTGTGCGGAGTTTGCATGTTCTCCCCATGCTGCGGGGGGGGGGGGTTTACTCCGGGTACTCCGGTTTCCTCCCAGTCCAAAGACATGCATGGTAGGCTGATTGGCGTGTCTAAAGTGTCTGTAGTGTATGAATGAGTGTGTATGTGATTGTGCCCTGTGATGGACTGGCACCCTGTCCAGGGTGTACCCTGCCTTGTGCCTGATGCTTCCTGGGATAGGCTCCAGGTTCCCCCGTGACCCTGAAAAGGAGTAAGCGGTTGAAGGTGGATGGTTGGATGGATGGTAATTGTAAAAAAATGCAAAAAACCCCCAAAAACAAATTGGGTTCTGTCACATAGATTCGTGTTGGGTTTGAATTGAAGTGTGAATGGGTATACTTCTCTCTCTGGGTCAGCCATGATACTGCACCCCTGGAGCAAATTATGGGCCTCGCTGAAGGGGGCCAACAGTGGCAGCTTGACAGTGCTGGGGCTTGAACACCTGAGCTTTTGCTCAATAAGCCAGACCCTTTAAACATTGAACCACCATTCGCTATTCATCATTGCGTTTGTTGTGAGGAGGATTTGAACAGATAATTTGACAGATCCCAGGTTGATTCGAGGTGATTCTCTGGAGATTTTCTTGTCAGTCAGAACCAGCAGTGACCTGGTAAGACCTTGGCAAGATGTTTCCTGGGAAAGTATGATAGCACTCTCTATTGCAAATACAGTGTAATTAAATGACTATTTTTGTAACGAGCCCCACAGACATTACTGTGGCAGCTGGGCACATGGTTTAGTGAGAGTCTGCAGCAGGAATACAGGGGAATGAGCAAATTAGGGCTGGAAAGCTGCCGATTTTCTGTTTGTTTTATATCTGTCATTTGCCATTTTTACCGCTGCAGGGACACACACCAAAAATAAATGGTAGTGGTAGCTCAGTGGTTAAGATATGCCCCCCCCTCCCCCTTTGTCAGGAATAAAACTACTCATTATTCCATTTTTGTTCCTCAAATGTCTGAGAAACTTGTTCAGTTTATGTCTCAGTTGTTGAATGTTTTTATATTAATACAAATATAAAAACATGTTAAGGCATTTGCTGGAAATAAAAGCAATTGAATGTGAGAGGTATAATATATATATATATATATATATATATATATATATATATATATATATATATATATATATATATATGTTTTATTGGGTCTGGGCATACTCTCCCCCAAAAAAATTTAAGTCACCAAAACATCTTCCTAGTCTTGTATATTTTAGAGTAACAGTGGGTGTAAAATCTATCAAAATAAGGTTATTTTTGGTCAAGGTATGCCTGTCTCATAATTTGTGTTAGAGACTGATCTAATATGACTTAAATTATATTAAACTTAAAGAAATTAAAGTCCACTTTTCACCATCTATCCAACACCAACTAAAGGCAGCAATGTCTGTACTATGTAGCCAAAATACTTTTTGGATTTTATTTAGAGAGAGTAAGAGCGTGAGTGATTTTATATATATATATATATATATATATATATATATATATATATATATATGACAGACCGATCAACTGTCAAATCATATATGAATACTAACATTTGATATTAGAATGACATTTGCAGAGACCATTGCAAAATTACACTACATCTACACTACATCAAAAAAAAATTACACCACATCTACACTACATCAAAAAAGACACTACATCTGTCAAATTATATTTGAATACTAACATTTGAAATTAGAATGACATTTGCAGAGACCATTGCAAAATTATCACTCTCTCTGGTTTTACTGTGTTTGGGTAAAGTAAACATTTTTCTTTTATTCTGTTAACTCCTGATAACCTTTCTCCCAAATTCCAAATAAAAAATATTGCCAGTTAGAGCTACTTTTTTGTTATTTTGACCAGTTGTCATTTTCTGCCCAAATCTACCCGATTCCAGCCTTGCTGAAGCACCCCAGATCATCACCGATCTTCCACCAAATGTCACAGTGGGTGCGAGACACTGACTTGTAGGCCTGTCCAGGTCTCCGTCTAACCATTAGATGACCAGGTGTTGGGCAAAGCTGAAAATTGGACTCATCAGTGAAGATGACCTTACTCCAGTCCGCCACGGTTCAATGCTTATGGTCTTTTGCAAACCTCAGCTTGGCTCTTCTTTGCTTCTCATTGATGAAGGGCTATTTTTCTAGCTTTGCACGATTCATCCCTGCCCTTAGGAACCTGTTTCAAATCGTCCTCGCCATGCACTTCACCCCAGCTGCCGTTTGCCATTCTTTTTGTCTTTTTGTCTCATCTTATGGTTGTTGAGTGACATTTGAATGAGTTGGTGGTCATCCCGGTTAGTGGAGAGTCATTTTCACCCTCTGCCGGTCTGTAGCTTTGTTGTCCCCAGTGTCTGCTGCTTGACCTTGTTCCTATGAAACGCTATCTTTGAAATTCTAAGGAAGGATGGAAGCAACCCAACGCTCACTGTATCCCTCTGCCAGTAAAGCCAGAACTGAATCCTCCTTTTCCTCACTCAAAACTTTCATTTTCAACTCTTGGCATGGTTAATAGTTATTTTTTATTCCAATTACTTTTGAGGTACTACTAGTACTGTCTTTGCCATCCAGCTGGTACTATTGCAAGAGGATAGTGATGACCACAGCAGTAGTTTTTATAAAAGCAGAGGCTTTTCCTCATTAAATAAATTTGGTTCAGGTGATCACCTAACCAGGATCTCATTCAGTAGAATGCGCTGTGCCTGTGTTGGAATTCAACAGACACTGGAATGGAATGACTGCCATACATGTAAAGATGCTGATTTAAGAAAAATTTGAAGTGGTCTCATAATTTTTTCCAGAGCTGTATATACAGTTGCAATCAAAATTATGCAAAGCAGCCCCAGCGCATCACCGAGCCACCACCATGCTTGACTGTGGACAGAGTATTCTTTCTTCATTCTTCTTTCTCCAGACATGAAATACCTGAATTGGGTAGGGGCAGTAAATACATGAAGTACCTGGATGGGTATTTCATGTATTGTCTAGAATATATATATATATATATATATATATATATATATATATATATATATATATATATATATATATATTATAATATTAATATATTAATATAAAATTAATATTATAATAACATTATATATATATATATATAATGTTATTTATTTACCAATCTAAATTTGTCACTGGGGGTTCAGGGCAGGAACTTATATTCATAAATCTATATTTATAAATAAAGTGTTAATCAAATCTGTCTTCAGTTAAGATGAATGGAGTTCACATAACTGCCAGCAGGTGAAGTAAATCAGTTTAATTTTCTACCTAATTTTGCCTTTAAGCAGCTTTAAAAGATTGCAAAAGACAAACTTCTTCAAACATCCTTTGCTTTTTTGAATCTGAATCTTAAATGTTTAGGTTTTTATTTTGTGCAAATGTTTTATGCCATTTTCAGAATACCAACACCAATGGAGAATACTAAGAGAAACCTTATTTTCTAAAATATTTTTCTTCTCTCAATTTACTTGCTTTGGTCAATTATAGTGTTCAAAGATCTTTTATTTCTGAATACTGACTTCTGTTGGGAAAGTCTGTGTTTCCAATTGCCTACTGTTCTCCTAAATGGTATGTCAAATTTCTAGTGTGTGGTTTGGGACATATTTACAACATGCTGACATTAGCTGAATCTAAAAATTGGATTTTCCATATAAACAAACAGAACTTGGAGTTGTAGAATTCTGGCAACACCAAGAACTGTATGCCTACACTTGAAAACATTTACCCTGTAAAAGATGTTACTGGTTTTTGTGGTGCTCTCACCTCTGCTCCTGCAGTCAAGCAGCGGTTTGGGAAAATCACGAATGTGGCACAGCAACGCTGTATCAGAATGCAGTCTAGGTAGATGAACTTGTGACTGCATGGGTGGCATGCACAGCAACTTAGGATCCAGCGTCTTCAGCTGCTGCCCCCAAAACCTTGTGGGCTCTGCACATTTTGCAAAGTTACCCATGTAACGGTTGCTTGGCACCTGCAGGAAGTAGACCAGGCTGTCCAGCTGGCAGTTGCATGTCCATGGATTGTCATGAAGGCGCAGGTATCTAAGTCGAGGCATGGGGATGAACATGGCTTCAGAAACCACTTGAAGGCGGTTGTGTTGTAGCAGTAAGGTGGTGAGCTTGCTTAAGCCACTAAAAGCACCTTCCATGATTAGTGAAATCTCATTCAGCTGCAAATCCAAACTCACTAGGTTTCGAAAATGACTGAAGGTGTTGTCTTGCAGCACTTTTAACCTGTTCTGTGCCAGCAAAAGGTGGTCAATATCCTCTGGCCAATCAAGCAGGACAGCAGTCAAATGGCAGTCCTGGCAGTCAAGAAACTTATCACCATTCTCTATGTACTCTTTGCAGCTGCCTGCAAAGCGCTTAACAGAGTTTGACTTGCTTCTGCCCCGCGATTTATCTTGTCCTAGTCTCTTTCCCCTCCGTGCCTCAGCCACTATAAACACCAGGACCAGCAGCAGCAAACCAGTGAAGAGTCGCATGGTGAGAGTTATGCCTGGTCAGCTCAGTCCTTTTGGAGACCTCACTGCTATCCAAGTAAACAGGTGCAGTTGCAGTCCCTGATTAAAAACAAATATGTACATTCACACAAAGGTGAAGAGAAAAACAGACATCATACCAACATTTTCTCAACTGCACAAAAGCTGTAAAAGCGCCATAAAATGTACTGTGTTTTTTACCTGTAATGAAGGCAAAAACACATTTTATTTTATGGCGCTCAGAATGTATGAGCTCTCCTTAACAACTATATTATAGCTATATTATATCCTGATTATAGTTGTTAAGGAGAGCTCACACATTCTGTATAACTACAGATATATTTATAATTATTTTCCATTAGTAGCATTGGCTTTAATTCATCTAAGTTGCATAAAAAAGAAAAGCAGAATTGAATGGCATTGAAAACTTTGTGTCTCTCATAAAACTGTTATATTGATGAAAGAGCTGAGCTCTGGGTATGATTTCCTGTTCACTAGTCCCTTATTTACATGTTATATGCATATAGCAAGTGCCAATTTACCATCATATACATCTAATTTACACGAAACACCATAATTTATGCAGGTGTTGAGATAGAAAGTCAATAAAAGGAATGCATTCAACAAGCTAAGTCCAAGATCCAAGGAAAGCAAATATAAATATAAAAATAATTATTTCAGTAAATCTAAAAAATAAGTTGCAGTGAAGGGTTAGTGTTGCATAAAAGGAAAACTTGAAATAAAATAACATGAAATAAAATATATATTTATAATTATGGGTGAAATCAGGATGAAATCAGGTTGTAAACTGAACTGTTGTACACCTCACCTGCAGTTATAATTTATATTATTAATATATTATATATTTATAATTAGAGTTGTTGTTATTGGTTTTTTTTTTAGGCTTTGAATAGGTCAGATATAATTGAGGACAGATTTAATTAAAGCTTCTTTTATAAATACATGTATATGTGTGCCAAGTTTATATCCTGAAAAAAAACAAAAACAAATCCATATTTCATATAAACAAAACTCTGAAAGAAATCGAAATGAAAAGCAGACTGCCAGAGATAAGATATTTAGTGTTGATATGAAACCTTAACCTCAAAAATCATGTAATAATCGCCACGTGTTTTTAACAGGAAGCTTCCTGAGACTACACATCAGGGTCAGCAATTCATGTTGCCATATAGAGTTGATAAAGATCCACATCTAGGAACTCTGACTCACGTTTAAAAAATTACATGTTGCGACTGAAAAACATTACCTACATTTTAGCATGAGGTTCCAGTATGTGCAACTGTGAGAATCAATTTTAAGATTACTC
The DNA here is from genome assembly GCF_023375685.1 of Ictalurus furcatus. Lineage (NCBI taxonomy): Eukaryota > Metazoa > Chordata > Actinopteri > Siluriformes > Ictaluridae > Ictalurus > Ictalurus furcatus. The sequence continues at coordinate 2,955,908 of NC_071268.1, read as the reverse complement.
ATACACTATTACATAGCTTACTGTATTTGTTATTTCAAAATGTCACAACATGAGCTGTAATGTCATGAAGTGACATTTGTGGTACAGATCAGGTAGAGTCACAAAGCATAAAAATGCAATGTGCCATGCAAATAAATATACTTAAGTTGTAGAGTTTCAAAACTTCAGGTGAGATGGTGGACAATGGCAGCAAATACAGCTCACAATCACAGCAGCGTCCCTAAATGCACAGATAATTCAAGCAAACAACCAAACATGAGCATTTACTCTTTTCTTACCAATGTGCTTGTGATTAATGGCTTTGTGCTATTCAGCAGGATGAGAGAGTGCATGTTAAGAGACAGCAAGAACATCTGTAGCATAACATCTTTAGCCAGGCATATGCTCATTTACATGATGAAGTCAGCTCCAGGCTAAACATCTGCTAACTAACTACAACTATTTAAAGTAAGCCCTTGCTGCCCGAACAATACTGAAACTGTAAATACACATACATCATTATATCCAAAACACTAGCATCTCTATGATATAATCAGGAGCAATACCAATTAACATAGGTAACAAAGTGAGACTATAGCTGCAAACCTGAACCAAACACAATCAAGTTTATCTGTGTCCATGAGCTAAGCAGACAAGAGAAAAACTAACAAGACAGTGCAGCTGGAGACTTGCGATTTGCCCAGGGATTTGAATCTGGGCCTTTAAGTCAGTGATTAAATTTAGTTTGTGTATATGGTTCAGGAACATGCAGTATTATCATTGTGCCAAATGCTGAAGCATTTTATCCACACACACAAATGTGTGTGAGGCCCAAAGGTCCAAAGTGCCAGTGTAAACACCCTGTAATATTGGGAATACATCTAAACACATGGAGACTTTGTTTGGAGTTGAAGGAATAGAAGAGTACTGGGTTTGTATGAGGGCTGTACTGTACGTATTCATTTGAAGCCATATTCAAGTCCCAAAGTTATGTCAGTATTAATGCAAGGAAAGTTACATGTATTCAGAAACAGGTTACACACATGCTTAAGGAAATTTTCTGTGCACCCCATTCAGATTATGCCAATCACCTGTGTGTAGTTCACACCTTTGAGGACTGAGACATGTTTTTAGTAGGGTTTAGACAACTGTCTTTAAATACAAACACTTACCTTTATACCAAAAACAACTGGGGGATAGAAAATATAGCCTGAAGACAAAGACAGCATTTTTTCTTCACTGTCAAATATAATGCAATGTAACATAAACGCAAGAGATAGTTTTAAAAAATGAAAAAATAAATAAAAATAAAATAAAACTAATATGATGACAAGCTGATTAATCTGCTCCGCTTATAGTGTACTGTGGGCGAAGGCTTGAAAACACTCATTTCATTGGGACTATGACACGGAATTAAGTTCTTTTTCTTATATCCACATGTAAATATTTCAGTTAACAAGGTAAAAAAAAAAATGTTGGCAATAAGGATTTGTGCACATTTTTTCTGACAATTAAAGTTGAACTATTAGTCTATACAAGAAGTATGTCAGGACAACTGTACAGAAGATCCAATCAGAGCTCATCTATGATGCATCAAGAGAAAGCATACTAATCAGATTTCTCACTTTGTGGGATACAATTAGAGTGTGACTATTATTAAACATGATGAATATAAGAACAAGAACACATTTCATATATAACATCTTCTAAACAAATCCATGACCTATTTCTCACATTACCCAGCAGCATGTGACTGCAGCAGTAACAGATAATAACAGGTTAAAGAATTTAATGACACGCTGCTCTTCCTCAAATGGCATTCCATAGGTTTTTGGTCAAAACATGAATTGTGGTTAAATCAAACTGTCAGACAGTGGCGCCAGACTTAATTCGGCGGCATAATGCAAAAAAAAAACAAAAAACCTCTGTTCTTGAAAAACTCTGCCCAGCATGCAATTCTCATACGACTCTAAAGTCAGAATACCAGTGTGCTCAATTTCAGTATTTACTCCCCACTACACACGCTTAACTCAACTCTGAATATGGCCCTTACTGTGCTCTGTTTAAATTCCCTAACTCTGCTGATTTTAGAATATCTAATCTCACTAATTTGCTCAATGTAATCACTGTGCACAGGGATATTAGCAATATCTATGCTTTGAAAGGCTCTTGGCAAGGTTTTCTCCTTTGATAGATAGCACCCCTCTTAGCACAGAGCTATATTCCTTTGTGGTTGTATTCACAGCTGAAATACTATATGATAGATTTTATAGATGTGTGTTTATAGACAGTGTTTAAATGATGGTGACCTTGTATCTTTAGACGATTGGGCCGAACAAACTCTGTCAGTAATTTGAAACTATAAAAAAAAAACACACACACACATAATATCTTACAGGGCAGTTCAGTACAAAATATGTACATTCTGTACAGCTCAAATCAGAGTCTTGTCAGGAATGACCAATGATTGAACATCCATGAGCAGCCGGTTTTACATCAACCTGACAGTACCCAAGATGAAGTGGAGCAATGCTCAGGCAACACGACATTATCTGTGTAGAGCTTAGGCCACTTATATTTACTGTGATAATAGAGGGCATGAATAAATATGTTTGTGTAAGTCTCTGCATAAAAACAATGTTACTGATTAGAGTGTTGTAAAATATATTTTATATCCTTTCCTGCCACCCAAAATTAAACTTGACTGATCTTTTTTCTGGAGCAGACAGAGTTCTCCCACACACTCCACCACCCTCAATTACATAACCATGACCGAATACATCAATCAGCATAATGCAGAGAGAATGGGGAGAGCAGAACAAGGCAAAGGGGGCAGAGAGAGAGAGAGAGAGAGAGAGAGAGAGAGAGAGAGAGCTTTCTCTCAAAGGGGGAGGGCATCATGCAGACAGAATGGGAAATACAGAACAAGGCAAGGGGGGAAGAGAGAGAGAGAGCGAGAGAGAGAGAGAGAGAGAGAGAGAGCAAGTTTTTTCTCTCTCTCTGCCCCCTTTGCCTTGTTCTGTACTTCCCATTCTGTTTGCATGATGCCCTCCCCCTTTGAGAGAATGAGAGAGAGAGAGAGAGAGAGCTTTCTCTCTCTCTGCCCCCTTTGCCTTGTTCTGTACTTCCCATTCTGTCTGCATTATGCCCTCTCCCTTTGAGAGAGTGAGAGAGAGAGAGAGAGAGCTTGAATAGCTTCAAGTGCTTAATTAAAACCATTTGAGCTTTCTGAATGGAGAGGAAAGGACAGTCATACAAACAGTATTTTAAATTATCAGGTGTCCGGCTGATGAGATGAACCAGAAAAAAATCTGAATGAATTTAAATAATTCTGTTCGATACACACTGCTCATTCCAACGGTACACGTTTAATGTTTTAACACGCTTAACATGTTCCCCAGCCTGTTCTAAATTACTTGTCAGAGTCAGTACCTTGAAAAGCCATAAAAATCAACATTTTTATCTTAAAAGCATTCTCAGTTTTCTTTTACAGTTTAAATAAACTCTGCACACAAAGCCATCCATGTTGCAGGCAAGTTTATTTTAAAGCTACAGTGAAAGTTGTATCCATGCAAGAACTATAATAGAGAACACCTTTCTGGCAACACATATAGCTCTGAATGGAGAGTGAACTGTACTGTAAGTCATCTGGCAATGGAGTTTCCCTCCACACAAAAGACCCCCCTGACACACACACACATACATACATACACACACAAACACACACACACGCGCACACACACACACACACACACACTCAGGGAAAGACTACCTGATCACAGGGAAGCACAGTCGATGTTTCATCCACTTAGTAAGTCCAACGTGTAGGTTTCTCTGTGCTGTGTGCTGTTCTGAGCACAGAGTTGAGCCGGATTCTAGAACAAAGCCTGCTGCTCAGTGTGTATGTGTGTGTAAGTGAAAGGCTTGGGGCAGTTGCAGCCTTCAGCAGGTTTTAAATTACAACACAGCTCCTCTGTGTAGGCAGTCTAAACCTTTTACTCAACAGTGATATAAAAGGACCGCCTCCAGAACACCATTTCCTCTGCATTGGGTCAATGAGTTAATGACCTAAAGGACAGAAGGGTTTGCAGATGGACTAGTCATATCTAAAAAAAAAAAAAAAAAAAAGCTTAAAACCATTTATTTTTGAGTAATAACGTATAATTCCAATATTTAAAAAAAAAAAAAAGTCATCTCTGAGTACTATCTTATAGCTTCTGTGCAAAGTGATCTGTTTATTTTAATGTTACAGATATGAATGCAAATAATGTGTGGCATAAATTAATATGGACAGATTCTGCACTTTTAAGTCTGTTGTGTGTTTGACTTCTGTGTCTCTTATGCATTAGACTAAAATAAGAGCAATATTGGACACCCTCTTCTCCCTCGTGTGCAAAGTAACAGCTGCCCTTCAGCAGGATTTGTGGTCTGTTTCCAAACCCTCCTTGTAAGAATCTCTAACTGTGCCAGCTGGAATTTGATCTTGTGATACATTTTTGCTATTTTCCAGATTCTTTGCTGTATAGAAGCTATTGACCTTATATATCTGTGAAGGAGGTGTGATGACAATGGTTAACCATTAAACTCCAAAGATCTGTCAGTGGGACTTAGATACAGTGGATATAAAAGTAAATACACAAAATACACTCCCTCCCCCGGCAGTCCTGGCCCTCTAGGCAAAATGTCTTCACAGCCTCTCAGGTTCCAATGCAGGCCTTGTCCAATAAGTAACAGGTTCCTCAAGGAGCAGACATGAGACCGGGGCTGGTACGCCGAGGTCATTAGGCAAGACCCAGGCTTGGGAAATTGTGTCGTCAGCTTTAGACAGTTGCTTGACTTGGTGGGCCGTCTCGTCAGCCCTTCTTGAGTGTGAAGGGACGTTCTCAGCAGAGCAGGAAGGCAGAGTGACGTCCTCAGCGGAGCAGGAAGGCGGAGCATCATCCTCCATCGACTCTGCAGGTTGTCAGCTTCAGACATGAGCAGAACTTGGTTGGCCATGTCAGCAGATTCAGGTGTGAGCAGAACTCGGTTGGCCATGTCAGCAGACTCAGGCGTGAGCAGAACTTGGTTGGCTATGTCAGCAGACTCAGGCGTGAGCAGAACTTGGTTGTTCATGGCATCGGCTTCAGGTGTGAGCAGAACCTGGTTGGTCGTGACGTCGGTTTCGGGCATAAGGAAAACTTGGTTGGCCATGTCAACTGACTCTGGCGTGAGCATAACTTGGGTGGTTGTGATGTCGACTTCAGGCATGAGGAGAACCTGGTTGGTCGTGACATCGGTTTCAGGCATGAGGAGATCTTGGTTGGTCATGTCAACAGACTCTGGTGTGGGCATAACCTTTTTGGTCGTGACATCGGTTTCGGGCATAAGGAAAACTTGGTTGGCCATGTCAACTGACTCTGGCGTGAGCATAACTTGGGTGGTTGTGATGTCGACTTCAGTCATGAGCAGAACCTGGTTGGTCATGACGTCGGTTTCAGGCATGAGGAGAACCTGGTTGGTCGTGACATCGGTTTCAGGCATGAGGAGATCTTGGTTGGTCATGCCAACAGACTCTGGTGTGAGCATAACCTGGTTGGTTGTGACATCCGTTTCAGGCCTAAGGAGAACTTGGCTGGTAGTATCAACAGACTCTGGTGTGAGCATAATTTGGTTGGTCGTGACATCGACTTCAGGCATGAGGAGAACCTGGTTGGTCGTAACGTCAGTTTCAGGCATGAGGAGAACTTGGTTAGTCGTGTTAACAGACTCTGGCATGAGCATAACTTGGTTGGTCGTGATGTTGGTTTCAGGCATAAGTAGAACTTGGTTGGTCGTATCAACAGACTCTGGCGTGAGCATAACTTGGTTGGTTGTGACATCGACTTCAGGCGTAAGCAGAACCTGGTTGGTGGTGACGTCGGTTTCTGGTGTGAGGAGAACTTAGTTGGTCGTGTTAACAGACTCTGGTGTGAGCATAACTTCGTTGGTCGTGTTGTCGGTTTCAGGCGTGAGCAGAACCTATTTGGTTGTGACAACAGACTCTGGCGTGAGCATAACTTGGTCGGTTGTGATGTCGGTCTCAGACTGGAACGTGGTGTGGGAGGTCACATCGTTGATTTCAGACAGGAACTTGGCATGGGAGGCCGTCTTCTCGACCTCAGACAGGAACGTGTCTTGGGAGGCTGTCTCTTTGACCTCAGACAGGAACTTGGCTTGAGAGGTCGTCTTGTCGACCTCAGACAAGAACGTGTCTTGGGAGGCTGTCTCTTTGACCTTGGACAGGAACTTGGCTTGAGAGGTCACCTTGACCTCCAACTGGAGCTCAGCAAGTGAGACCACCTCGTGGTTCTCAGGTTGGAACTCTGGACAGGAGGTTGCCACATTGACCTCCAGCTGGAGCTCGGCAGGTGAGACCACCTTGTGGGTCTCAGGTTGGAGCTCTGGGGAGGAGGTCACCCTGTTGACCTCCACCTGGGGCTTTGGAGCTGAGGTTGCCACCTTGACCTCAGATGAGTGTTCAGCCGGTGAGACCATCTCATAGGTCTCATGCTGGAACTCTGGCGAGGAGGTCTCCACGTTGACCTCCAGCTGGAGCTCGGCAGGTGAGACCACCTTGTGGGTCTCAGGCAGGAGCTCTGCTCTTGCTTTCTTGTGGAGCTGTTTTTGGGCACACCAGCTGCCCTTGAAACAGTCCTGACAGCAGAAATGTGATCCAGGTATCCCATGTTTACTACAGGTAGGACATTGTAGCAGGGCTTCTTTATAGCAGCCCTCAGTCTTGCAGGTCTGCGTCAGATCCACCATTGCCCTGTCGGCTGGGGGCTGAAGCTGAGCTGTGGAGGCCACACTGTCGATCCACTCATAGTAAATGTGGAAAGGCAGATCATGCTGGCCCGCTACACTGACTCCTCTCAACAGTTCATCCAGGTTGCAGTTCTGCCCTGGATTCCCAAACTCGTTTAAAAATAGTTCCGCAAACTGAGATACTTGGGTGAGGGCACTGGACCCTGTACTGGCCAGATGCTGTGCCCATTGATAGGCTGGGCCATAAAGCCGGGACACAAGGAACCCGAGCCACTGCCCTTTGTCAGGCTTGGGGTTCACCTTACTTGAAAAGTACATTTGACAGTGGAATAGGAACCGCCTCAGGTAGTCACACAATCCATAATTTGGATCCGGGAGGTCTATGTCAGTCCACTGGGGAAACTGGCCTGACATGACGGGTGGCCAGTCATCCCCATCTACTCTGGCGTGATACTCTCCTTGCTCTCCTGCTGCTTCCATGTTGCGGCGAAGTATTCTGTCACATAATGGAGTTGAGGACGGATGCAAATGCAGATAAGAGTTTTATTATAGGAGATATAGGCAGACAAATCCAAATCATGAAACAATACCGTGATCAAAACTGGCAAATAGTCAGGCGATCAGCAAACAGAATAAACTAGACTAAGACAAGACTCAATTACCGAGGACAAGAACCAGATCAAAACCATAAAACATAAAGCTATGAATAAAAGATTGGTATACAACAGAGACTATGGCAACTGAGCGTAATACTTCACAAAGACATTGTTTGAAAACAGTCTCTTTATACTTTGGAGTGAATATGTGAGATTGGATGCAGGTGTGCGTGTTTAGAATGAATGAGAGTGTTCTGGGAGTTGCAGTCCATGGCAGCCATGTTTGTAGGCCACAGTGGAGGATGGGAAATGTAGTCACTGGTTTGCTGTGATATGACACATAAAATAAATTTATTTGAACTACTGTTGAGGGAATGAGACCATATTTTCCAGATGCACTGAGACCTTTTGTATGATAGCAAACATGCATAGTAAACATCTCATTCACATTAAAACATGTTATGTAATACATATAGACCTTGGGTGTGTGTAAGGTGATCTCGAGACAGAGGGGGAAGGGTGTGAGGAGAGGAAGAAGGAAACAATGTAGTGAGGCTCTCCTTGTCTCCATTCAGCATGATGTGCTAATTCTGCGAGAGAGACATTGTGTTCATTCTCGTAGTAGTGCTTTGACCTCAGAGAGTAGTCCTCTCTAGGTTCAGACATCTCGGTACCATCCTTACAGTTCAACTAAATCACCCCAAACCATGCGGCAAAATGTGTTAATGTCTGATGACCAACTGCAAAAAGTATAATAATTCCATAATTACAAAACTTATGTTCGGTGCAAAAAAGAGACAACAATAAAAGAACACCATACCTGTGGTGAAGCATGGTGGTGGCAGCATCATGCTTTAGGGCTGCTTTTCTTCAGCCACAACTGGGGCTTTCATCAAGGTGGAATGAATCATGAATAGCTACAAATACAGGCCTATTTTAGTGCAAAACATTCAAATATCTGCTAGTAAGCTGAAGATGAAAAGGAGAGATGAGCGCCTCAAGAGAGATAGCCAACCAGTGCATATGTGTGTTTATGATTTAAAATACTGAAAAACAAAACTACAGTTGCAAATAAAGCCCTTTATGAGTTATTCCAAGCATGCCTTCCGCTTCCTCATTTCTGGCCCAGTGTAAGTGTTACACTGGTGCCGAAACCTGGGATTGAGGAAAGAGCGCCGGTATGAAGTCCTCACCACTGGTCGAGATCATCAGGTCCCTCACCAGCCTCCATCAGACCCAGCATCAGGCCCTCCTCCAGCTACTAAAAGACCAGGAGCTGCACATCCAGGCCCTACTCAAAGCCCAGGCAGAGCACCAGTAGGTGCTCCAGAGCATGGTCCAACATGCAGGTACTGCAGCAGCAGCCCCAGCTGCCACCATAGGCTCAGTCCACATACCCCTTACAAAGATGAGCTCACAGGATTACCTGGAAGTGTTGATTGGGTTGTTCAAATGGCCCGCTTACTGCTGCTCCTGTCCGGGGAAGCCCAGCTCCCCATGGTGAAACTGCTGGAGTACCTGGACCTGAAGTGGGTGATATTGGAATGGGTCAGCCGTAGAGCGAGGCTGTCCATTTTTATTTACCCAGCTGCTCCAGGTAAACTGCCTAAGATGGCTGCTGGCAAAGGGGCATGCCGGCTAAGAAGTAGTAATAGAATAAGTCCTGGAGCAGTTCAGTCCAACTGCTGGAGGGGACAGCAGAATGGGTCCAGTGCCACTGTTCAGTGTTATTAGTTGAGGCAGTCCAGCTGGCAGAAGAACACTTGGCAGCATATCTGGGGGCAGGTGAGCCCCTCTCTTCTCTCTCTTTCTCGGTCTCTCTCTCTCTCTCGCTCTCTCTCTCATACACCTCTCCACCTCCATCTTGCCCTTCCCCCAAACCTGCATGACAAAACTGGGGGCCAATTACCCCCAAAACCAACTGCCCGAACCTGTGCTTTACCCCCCCCCCATTATGTCTGTCTCTTCTGAATCTGGGGCTGCAGGTGTGGGAGTAAAGCCTGGGCTGGTGTGCTGGCATTGCAGGGAGCCTAGGCACTTCCAGAACCAATGCCATGTGATGGAGGTGGGGGCATTGGTCAGGATCCACGACATGCTGTAGGCTGCCCTGGATCAAGCCAGGATGTACCGTATACTGGTGAGTGTTAAAGGGGGTACATATCATGCATTGGTGATGCTGGTGATGGGGAGGTGTGTACATGGCAATGTTCACAAATGTACACTGGTGCCGGTCATCATCATATTCCGAGGGCAAAAACATATAGTGGAAGCGACATCTAGTCCTCTCCTCTCCCATCCACAAATCCTGGTGATGAATTGGCCAGGGTTTCAAGCATTAGTGAAAAAAATGTTTGTGGATCTGCCTGCAGTAGTGAGAGACGGTGTGGAATGTGTAAAGCATTGGCTGGGGAGGTGGTGCCGGGGCCGTCAATGTCAGCCCCACGTCTGGGGGGGCACAGAGAGTGAGGTGGGTCCCGCTCCTCCCCTCTTGGCGGGGATTCCCCTGCTTGGAGCAGTCACACGACAAGACCCTGAAGCATGGCTTTGAGCCAGTGAGAGTAATTGATGCAAATTCAGCCTAATGTTGCATTCTCTCATCCCTTCTTTTCGATTATTAAGTATAGGTTATAGTTATTGATGCAGGACACAAACCCAGGAAAAAAAACCCCCAATTGTTGGTCCTAAAGGGCCATTGGGAAGGTTTATTTCAGGCAGTTCACCATGATTCAGTGATGAGGCATTTAGGACAGGACAAAACACTGAACCGGCTCATGGCCCGCTTCCATTGGCTGGGTATTCAGGGCATTGTTTGCAGGTGGTGCACAGCATGTCACAAATGTTCACTGGTGAATCCACCAGCCACCCCAAAAGTGTCTTTGCACACCCTACTATTAATTGAGGTCTCCTTCAAAAGAATCGGTATTGACCTCGACAGGCCATTAGATCAGACTGCAGGAGGGCATCACTTTGTGCTAGTTCTAGTGGACTGCACAACGCGATACTTGGAAGCAGTCCCCTTTTGTAACATCTCAGCACGGAGAGTGGTGGAGGCACTGAGTTGGAATTCCAAAAGAGATCCTAACTGATCAGGGCACATCTTTCATGTCACAGACACTACGTGAGCTATACAAATTGTTGGGAATTAAATCTATTTGCACCAGCGTGTACCATCCACAGACATATGGGCTGGTCAAATGTTCTAATCAAATGCTTAAAAACATGATTAGTAAGTCAATGCGTTGAATATGGATAAGTGTCTACAGCCCCTGTTATTTACAGTATGAGAGGTCCTACAAGCCTCCACGGGGTTTTGCCTGTTCTAATTATTGTATGGGCATAAGCCTTGTGGCGTCCTTGACGTCAATTGGGAGGAGGAACCTTCTAAAAGTAAAAATGAAACTCATTATGTTCTTGAACTGAGAGCAAAATGCCACAACTTATGCCACATAACACAGCAGAATTTGCACCAGGTGCAAGAACAATTCCAGCTGTATAACAGGGGCACTCGTCTAGGGGAGATTGCACCGGGAGATAAAATGCTGTACTTGCTATCCTTGTCAAGCTCTAAATTATGCACTAAGTGGCAAGGATACTTTGAGGTCACACAGAGGGTCGGGAATGTCGACTATGAGGTAAAGCGAATGGATAGAAGCAGGGCACGGCAGGTTTACCATCTTAACCACCTCAAACCATGGAAGGAGGTTGTTCCATTGGCTTTGGTTGGGTTGGCGGCCGGAGTTGTGTGGTGGGGTAGTATGTGGAATCGGGGCAGGCTTGAGCACCGGCTTGTGAATGGAGGGTTGGATCCAGAGAAGGTGAGTGGTAAGGAATACCTGTGGGGAATTGTTCTAATGAATTTTCTGTGTTGCAGTGAGTGGAAGCGAAGATAAAAAGGAGAGAGATGAGTACCTCTAGAGGGAGCCAACCAGCAGAGAGCCGTGTGTGTGTTTATGATTTAAAACGCTGAAAAGTGAAAGTTGCAAAGAAAACCATTTTTGAGTTATTCCAAGCCTGCCTCCCACTTCCTCATTCCTGACCCTGCATAAGTGTTACAATTGCATTAACTGTTTAGGAATTACAGTCATTTTTTACAAAAAGTTATTGGACAAACAAATCATAAATATTAAGATTATTTTTCATACTTGGGTGGAAATCCTTTGCCTGAAGTCTGGAACCCATAGACATCATCAAATGCTGAGTTTCCTCCCTTGAGGTGCTTGGCCAGGTCTTTACTGCAGCCACATTCAGTTGCTGATTGTGGGAATTTCTGCCTTCAGTTTTGTCTTCAGCAAGTGAAAAGCATGCTCAGTTGGGTTGAGGTCATCAGACATTTAAGAACATTTCATTTCTTTGCCTGAAGAACCCCTTGGGTTGCTTTCGCAGTGTGTTTTGGGTCATTATCCATCTGTACTATGAAGCTCTGTCCTATCAGTTTTGCAGCATTTGACTGAATCTGAGCAGAAAGTATCGCTCTATATGCTTCAGAATTCATCCTGCTACTTCTATCAGCAATCACGTCCTCAATAAACACCAGTGAGCCAGTTCCACTGGCAGCCATAAATGTTCATGCCATAACACTTCCTCCATATGTTTGATAAATGATGTGGTATGTTTTGGACCATGAACCCTTCCTTTCCTTCTCCATACTCCTTTGGTACCATTATTCTGGTACAAGTTAACCTTTGTTTCATCTGTCCAAAGAATCTTGTTCTAAAACTGGGCCGGGAATTTTTTTTTTTTTTTTTAGACGTTTTCTAGCAAAGTCTAATCTGACCTTTCTGTTCTTGAGTGTTACCAGTGGTATTTATTTCATGAACCCATCTCTTGATTGTAGACTTTGACAATTTTACGCCTACCTCCTCCAGACTGTTCTTGACTTGGTTGTGAAGGGGTTTTTCTTCAACAAGGAAACAATTCTGTGGACATCTACTTTAGTTTAGTCTTCTATGGCCTTCCATGCCTTTTGGTGTTGCTGAGGTTGCCAGTGCAGTCCTTCTTTTTAAGAAGGTACCAAGTTGTTGGTTTGACCACTCGTAAAATTTCTGCTATCCCTCTGATAGATCTGTTTTGTTTTTGTAGTCTAACGATGGCCTCCTTCACTTCCATCATCAGCTCTTTTTGACAGCATATTGAGAGTTCCCTTGATCAAATTCAAAGTTTGGAATCAACTTCAGACCTTTTATCTCCTTAATTTGTCACAAAATCATGAGGAAACACACCTGCCATGAAACTACTTATCAGAGGGAATCTATTCCTAAACGGTTAATGTAATATTTTTGTGTAACCCCTGCAATTAAAGTGGAAAGTCTCCACTTCAATCACATCTTGATTGCTTCATTTCAAATCCATTGTGGTGGCGTATAGAAGCAAAAGGACAAAAATTGTGTCATTGTCCAAATACTTATGGACCTGACTGTATATTTACAACATTTAGTTGTAAATCCAGAGCAACTTACATTACATTACATTACATTACATTTATTCATTTAGCAGGCGCTTTTATCCAAAGTGACTTACAAATGAGAAAATACAAGCAAAGCGATACATCAAGTGGAGAACAATACAAGTAGTGCTACCATGCAAGATTTATAATTGAATTCTAGAAACTGGAAAGTGCGCAGAGTAGAGTTGTAAGAGCCAGAGTAAGTTTTTATTTGTTTTGGGTTTTTTTTAGATAATGTGGGATTGGCATTTTAGGGGTTAGTTACATGCTCATGGAAGATGTGGGTCTTTAGCTGTTTTTTGAAGATAGTGAAAGATTCTGCTGTCTGTATTGAGGTTGGAAGTTCATTCCACCACTGAGGGACAGTTAGTTTGAAGGTTCTGGAAAGGGACCTTGAGTAGGCACTACTAAGCATCGGTCATTAACCGATCGCAGATTGCGTAAGGGAATGTAAGCCTTAAGGAGAGTGTTGAGGTAGGGGGGTGCTGTTCCAGACAAGGTCTTGTACGTGAGCATCAAGGCCTTGAATTTGACATGGGCAGCTGCAGGAAGCCAGTGGAGGGAGATAAAGAGGCGTCAAAAGTGCTACAAAAGTGCTTTGTTGTCTCTATCAAAAACACATCCTCATGCTAGTTTGGATCAGGGACTAATAATAACATCTAGCTAAAAAACAAGATGAATGACAACATACAACCATCTGGTATTTCTCTGTCCTGACACCATCTGGGTGAAGTCAGGACACCAGAAACATACAGCAGCTCAGTCTTGCTGAGATTTAGTTTCAGCTGTTGAACTACTATCCATGATGTCTGCCAGACATGTTGAGATCTGAGCAAAACATGAGTGATGAAAGGAGGTGGTGAGTTGAGTCTCATCAGCTGATGTGAAGATATGATCTCACAAAGGGAGTGGGAGAGAGAACAGAAGAGGACAGGAACAGATGTGGGTAGATGTGAATCCATCTCTTTAGGTAAGGAGCAAGCCACCACCACACTGTGCCACAAATTCCAAAACTTATGATCAGAGAGTCTTGTAATTGACTGTGTCTGATGATTGGTCTAGGAGGATGAGGACTGATGACAGTTTGGCTGATCTAGAAGCATGAAGCTACAAAGTCAGTTTCTGTTTGGTGTACCATTTTGAAGCAAGACTGTTTAGCATCTTGTAGGTTCCTTCTTCAAGATAGGAATAACCCTTGCTATCTAGTCAGTCCATGTTATGTCCACATGTTATAGAGTTGAAGGGGAGGAGGCTTTCTGATATAGTCTGAAGCATTGTGGAAGGAGATGGAATCCAGCAGGCAGATGGTGGGATTGCTGGACAACATAATCCACAGGTTCTCTTTTGTAGAATGAGCAGAAAATTGTGATAAGAAAACATATTGAGAAGTGTAGGTATCAGGGTAGTAGTAAAGAACTGGCAGTTTGCTCTAATTTTCGTGTTAAAAAAGAAGCCATAGTCATCAACAGTCAGGGGAGAGGATGTAGAAGGAGGTAGAGGGTAGAAGTGCAGAGTTATAAAAGAAGCTTTTGTTGATCATATAAAAGAAGCTTGTGAAGAATATTCTAGCTTTCCCTTGTAGAAGGGATGTCTTAGCAGCTGTCACATCAGCTTTGATAGATGAGAATGGTATTGAGAGGAGAAGAGCCTCGAGTTTGGATTTCCTCTACTTTCTATCAGCTGTTCTTAATTCTCTCTCATTGCTGCTTAACACATCTGACAGCCAAGAGGCAGGCAAGATAGAGGGCAGATGAAGTCAGTAAATGAAAACAGTCAAGAGAGGAAAGTGTCGGTGGCTGATTCATAATGATAATGATAACGAGTCTTTATTGGTCATAGCACAGTGAAATTCTTTTCTTTGCAGAGTCTTAACCGCCAAGCCACCACTGCCCCATGGTCATGAGGTGAAGAGTAAAAGTATCCAGGATGTGCAAGGGGGGTTAAAATGCTGAAAGCCACAGAGGCAGGAGAGATCAAGTGGAGGTTGATGACAGGAGGGGCAAGGGAAGGTGAATGATACAAGCTGATTAACTGAAAGATGGAGCAGACTGCTTCTCATGAAGGGTTAGCTCAATACTAGGTCCAGAACATTTCCTCCCTTGTATGTGTAGACCATATTGGTATAATTTTTGATATGTTTTATAGGGAGATTTTTGAAGTTGTCACATTGCAAAACAAGTGCAAAATATGTTAAATCATGTACAGTGATGTTTTAGAGTAATATGTGTTTTTCATCTCATTATTATTTATAAGTTTACAGGTTTTTTGTCATTATGTGAAATTGCTTGGCAGAGCTTGCGAGGCATGTGCTTGGTTTCAGTGCTTCATCTCAGTTTAGTTCAATTTTTGGCATTCCAAAGATTGTACAGAGTGATCAGGGTTATAATTTTATCTCTCACTTGTTTTTCTCGGGTTTTGCGGATGCTGCGTATTAAGCACAATAAGGCAAGTGCATATCACACCCAAAGCCAGGGGGTTTTGGAGCAGTTCCATCAAATACTAAAGTCGTGACTGCGTGCTTATTGTGCGGATATGGAGGGTGATTGGGAAGAGAGATTGCCGTGGTTGATGTTGTTGATGTTGGTTGATGGGAGGTAGGTCAGAAAAGGACTGGGTTCAGTCCCAATGACCTGGTGTTTGGGCACACTGTTCGGGGGCCATTGGCTATCCTGCAGGATAATTGGATCGAAAGTATACCTCCCCAGAATTTGCTAAACTATGTGAATGGCTTTAAGCGTAGATTATATGAGGCAGGTAAGATGACAAAAGAACATCTGCTTTCATCACAGGTGTGAATGAAGTCACTTTTTGATCAACATGTGGAGTATCAGGAATTTGTTCAAGGTGATCAAGTGTTGGCTCTGTTGCCAGTGGAGGGTTCACCTTTCCAGGCTCGGTATACTGGCCCCTTTGTGGTGGTCAAACAGGTTACTGATTTCAATTATTTAATTGCTACCCCAGAAAGAAGGAAGTCAGCACAGTTGTGCCATATCAATTTGTTAAAGACCTACTATTGCCGATCTCATGAATCATCAAGTGTTGAGTCTGAGGTGAAACCTACCTTAATAGCTGGGCCTAGTTTGGAGTTTCTCCCCTGATGATACTGTATTGTTGGTACAACTTAAATTCTGAGGCTCTTAAAAACTTGAATGCTTTAAATGTTTGCCCATTTGTCAGATGGTAAATGTGCTGATCTGATAACCCTTATTGAGGATCATGTTTCTTTATTTAGCGACATACCCTCATGTACACTTTGATATTGATGTTGGGGATGTGGATCCCATTCACCAGCGTTTTTATCGTGTTCCCCCAAACAAACGTAAGCATATCAGTGCTGAAATCCAGTATATGCTGCATCATGACGTTGTTTGGCCATCGTTTTCTAGCTGGGCATCCCCCTGCTTGCTTGTAAATAAACCAGATGGATCTTATTGGTTTTGTACTGATTACTGCAAGGTAATAAAGTGACCAAACCAGACTCATTTCCAATGCGGGCGCTATGGAGGATTGTATTGATCAAGTGGGGGTTTCAAAATTTATTAGTAAATTCGATCTGCTTAAAGGCTACTGGCAGGTTCCGTTGACCCCAAGAGCTCAAGAAATCTCTGCGTTTATTATGTCTGATGTGATATTTTCCTATAATGTTATGAGTTCTGGCCTTCGAAATGCACCTGCAACCTTTCAGCAACTCATGAATAGGGTTGTTGCCAGGTTGCAGGGAGTCACGGTTTATTTAGATGATGTAGTGATTTTTAGTGATTCATGGGAGTGGCATCTGTGTCATATTGCAAGCCTGTTCTCTCGTTTTAGGGAGGCAGGCCTTACAAATCAACAATTGACTCACTGGTGCTTCTTTCTACAGTCTTATGCCCTTGATATTAAACATATCAAGGGCAGATAATGTGATTGCTGACACATTGTCTAGAGTCCCTTACTCTTCTTAACTACTCTTCTTAACTGCTGACTGACTGACTTATGTTTGCTCTCTTTGGTTCTCTTAAATTGCTTCTACATTGAGCAATGTTGCAAGGATTAGGAGAGCATAATTGTATAATTTAAAGTAAGACCTTAATGTTGTGAATTCTTTATATTTCCAGATTTTTTGAGTTAATACTGATGTCTGGTGAAAAATGCATGTGAATAGCCTCAGTGGAAATATATTTACTGAAAAAAATGTTGACATGTCCAATACTTATTTCCCTCACTCTATTTTGAGGTACTGGATTTTTGATCTCCATGAGCTGTAAGCCATAATCATTTAGATTAAAACAAAAAAAAGGCTTGAAATATTTCACTTTATGAATCTAGAATAAATGAAAGGTTTTTTTAAAAAATTAAATGACAGAAAAAATGTTACTTTTCTACAATATTCTAATGTTTTGAGATGCACCTGTATGTCATACAGTGAAGTCTATCTTATTTTACATTTAATTGCTTTATTCAATTTCTGTAGTATTTCTTACTTGAATAGTACTATTAGACCTGAGAAAACATACCGTTATCATGAAATAAGACTGTAGTCATATCGCCCACCCCTAAACAGTAGCACTTGGTGATTCCAGTCTTGAATTTGACATAAAATGTGAACTGCACTTCTTAATGTAGTAAATATCATAAACCCTGCTGATAGGGATTTTTTTTTTTTAATTTTAGGAATTAAAATGAAAAAAGTAACAAGAACAGAGCTGTGTTCAGAAATGAGTTTGCTCTTCATAGACAGATTAAAAGCAGTAAGAAAGCATGATGCTTGTTGTTATATAGGTTCTCAGCCTATATAACTGTGGGGGAGAGGCATCAACTCATTGAAATGTCAGCTCGAACTGGAGGACACAATATAGTGTGATACAATAACAAAACAGTTTCATTTGTATATTCATACACTTGAATAATCTTATAAAAGTTCTACATGTACCTCTTTATCCTTTTTTCTTTGAAACCATTTTTTGATAGGATACTAGTTGAGGTGCTAGGATACTAGTTGATAGGATTTTGATAGGATACTAGTTGAGGTGCTAACCCAGCCACTGGCTCCGAGCGCGCACGGGACCAGTGCCGGTCCCGAGCCCGGATAAATGGGGAGGGTTGCGTCACGAAGGGCATCCGGCATAAAAAACCCTAGCCAAAACAACATGCGACTCAACCTTAAAAACTCCATACCGGATCGTCCGAGGCCCGGGATAACAACGACCGACATCGGCACTGTTGCCCAACAGGGTGCCGACGGAAAATGTGCTACTGCTGGACAAAGAAAAAGAGGAGGGAAACGCATCAAGCTGAAGCGCGAACGCTATAGGACCCACTACGCGGAGCTGAAGGTCGGGTGCCTCAACGTTGGCACAATGACAGGCAAGGGGAGAGAATTGGCCGACATGGTAGAGAAGCGCAAAATTGACATTTGCCCAGCTACAAGAGACTAAGTGGAAAGGCAGGCTTCCCACATGAAGAGGTTTGGCACGCCTTGCTCCAGTCAGGTGTGCCAGCCAAATATGTCAGAGCAGTTAAAGACATGTATGCTGACAGTAAGACCAAAGTCAAAAGCGCTGTGGGAACCACAGACAGCTTTGACGTTAAGGTTGGACTCCACCAGGGGTCAGCCTTAAGTCCATTTCTGTTTACTCACCCTCATGGACAGGCTGACAGATGGACTCCGGCAAGAACCACCATGGATGATGATGTACGCCGATGACATCGTACTATGCACGGAGAGCAAACGCCAAGCTGAAACAGCACTGGAAAGCTGGAGAGCCGCGCTTGAGAAGGGGGGACTGAAAATTAACAGCAAGAAGACCAAATACATGTGCATTGGTGATCCTGAAACCATGACTCATTGAAGTTCAATGATGGAGAAGAAATTGAACAAGCAGATAACTTCTGCGACCTCAGATCCATTGTGGAGAAAAATGGAACGACCCGACAAGAGATCAACCACAGGATCCAAGCAGGTTGGGCCGGCTGGAGAAGAACTACTGGAGTCATGTGCGACAAAAGAGTGCCCGCTAAAATGAAAGGAACCATCTACAACAAAGTGGTACAACCAGCGTTGCTGTATGGTCTGGAAACAGTGGCTATCACAAAAAGACTTACTGCTGCTCTGGAAGTAGCAGAGATGCGAATGCTCAGATTTTCGTTAGGCCACACTAGGCTAGACAAAATCCAAAATGAGCAAATCAGGAAAACGGCCCAAGTCACGCGCTTCATGGACAAAGCAAGAGCAGAGCAACTGAGATGGTTTGGGCACGTAAATAGAAGAGGGGTAGAGCATGTCACACGAAGAATGCTCGGAATGAAAACCGCTATGGAACTACATGGCCCAAATAAGCATCGACTTAAAAGAGGCCAGGGTGTCGCTGGAAGACACCCACGACAGAGAGATATGGAGAAAACTGATTCGCTGTGGAAACCCCTGAACTAGGGAAAAGCCGAAATGAAAAGAGAGAGATGCTAGTTGAGGTGCTGGTGACATGAAATAAAAATATTAAATGGCAATGGATGTAATAGTGGTATTTTTTCTTACATTGATGTTGCCATTGGTTTGTAAAGGTTAAAATATGAATTAATTTAACATCTTTTTTCAATTTAATTCCTTTCTGGACTGGACCCATTCAACAAACTGCTGAGTTGGTACTTCCACCAGGAGGGTTTGAAAGAGATAAAGCAGCTTTCGTAGAATACTAAAGACATTTTAATGAATTCGACCCTAGAGTTCAAGCGCAGATAGGGAACAACACCCCCCGTTTATCTATTATATAAATAAATATCTATTTATATAAATAGATATCTATTTATATAAACAGATATATAAACAAATATAAGCTGCATATAATATCTATCAAACAATTCGTGGAGTAGCACCAATAAACACTATTGTTTTCTAAATGTACACAATCCTTATAATAATTTAGGTTATGTTGCTGCTTCTTGTCTGACAGTGGGAGGCATATTTATTATATCTATTATAGATATTATATCTATTTATTTCAGTAGGTTACTGGCTGCTAACAAGTTGAAATCGTCTGAGAACAAACTGCTTGTCATGTCACCTCCTAATATACATATTTATAACTAGGTGAAGATCCAAGCATGGGTGCAGAGTTAATGTAGGGATGCTATTTCTGAGTGTGCAGAGTAGCTTGCAAAAAAAACCCAACTGAAAAACTGCACTAAAAAAACAACAACAATTTACTTTTTGAAAAAACACAGGAATTAAAAAAAATTACAAAACAGCAACTTGGCACAATATGATCGACTCTAGTCCCAAAAGGGCAAAGGGTGAAGGGTCAGAGGTTAGGCAGGCTGTCCGGAGGTGCTAAACGTCTGTCTTGTTCTCGGTCCCGATCCAGAGGAGGAGTCAGTTCTTGAAGCTGTTGCTGCTGATTATTCTCCAGCTCCTCCAGTCTCCTCTGCAACCCTGATAACTGCTGCAGATGCTGCTCCACGTGGAAGAAAGAAAACTTGTTAAAAACACAATGTTCTGATTGCAGTCAACTCCACAAGAGTCAAAAAATGATTATTTTATACAAAAATTTCACAAAATCACTGAAAACAACCAGAGAAGGTACTAACCGCTACAAAAAATATCTTATATAGCTTACGTCTGTCACAAAAAACGTCAATTTTTGGCTAAAAAAAAAAATGCAACCATTCAGGGAGAAGTACATACATTTCAATCATTTACAAATTAAAAATATTTTATTCTGCATTTTATTCTCTCGTCTTGGCAATCCTGGTCCCTGGATTTGAATCCTGTTAAAAACCTACATAAATGAAATGCGGTAAACTGAGTATATAAAGGAGCTTGAAATATTTTGCGTGGAAGATGGTTCGAGTGTCCTCTACAAGTGTCTCTAAAATATTACACAAAAAGGCTCAGTGCGTTCAACTTCCCACTCAAATAATAAGAGAAACTATTTATCTTTCTCACAACAGAACTACTTTTTTTAAAATAATAGTATTTTTTGTCTGAAAAACAGCAAAAATATTGACAGCCCTAAGGAAAATTTTAAATAAATACAAACAAATTGTCATTCTCGAAAAAAAAATATATTAGTTACACAAATTAAGAAAACTTTATTTTGGAAAAAATATTGGGTTAAAATAAAACTACTGGTGGCGCATCTAGGGTGTATTCCCGCCTCACACCCAACATTCCTGTGATTAGGCTCTGGATCCACTGCAACCGTGGCCAGGATTAAGGTGAATGCATGAATAAAACTATGCAGAATCACATATGTGTATGCTTTCTTAAAGAGTGCCAATAAAGAGAAAAGTATGTATTTCCTTATTGCATATGGTAATGTTTCATAAAGTTCAGTTCACCTGCACGTTTATGAAGCTGCATTCAGGTCCTGCAACGAGCAGAGAGTGAGGTAGAGACATAGAGGGCATGTGGTTTCCCAACAGCAGCTGGCGAAACTCTTTGTGTCTCCTCTGCAGCTCTGCTAGACGTCTGCTAAGTTGAGCATGCTCCTCCGCAAATGAGGGATTTCTGAGACACACACATATGCATTAAAATCAACCCCCCCCAAAAAAACAATTACACCTTTTATTAAACAGAATTTGTCAAGTGAAAGTAGTACTTCTTGGCCACAGAACTCTCAATTTCCAGTTCTTCTATCTTGGCCTCCATCAGCTGTAATTTATCCTGCTGTTTCTTCTCCTTTGCCTTGTTCAAGGTCTTTCTCTACAAAAGTAAGTGGCAAAATAATTACTTGGTAAAAATTAAAGCAAACAAACATTAAAATGTACTGTTTGCCATGTTAAAACATAGCATTATCCTCTTTTCATACATAGCATTTATCAAACATTTTCAATGCATGCAATTATCAAAGCATTTTCAAACATAGCATTTATCCTCTTTTCAAAAATACATGATTTTTGGCTTTAAAACAATAAATATTGAAAAAAGGTCTCGTATTTCTCCTCTCCTTTTTTTTTTGTTGTTGCTTGGTTTCAATTACTGGGTAGCTAATAGTAAGACGTGAGTGTAGATTAAAGATTGCTCTTAGTGCCGGATGTACTGCTAATATGAATCACTATGTGCTTTTTAAAAATAGCGAGAGGTTAGTTTAGTTGTTAAAGGCCCCATGATGTTAGCTAGCATTTCAATTAACATGAGTGGCTGGTTGGAACGTTAGCTAAGTGACTCATTGTCAACAGGTCTCCAGTCAAAAGGTCAGATTGAGTCTGTCCATGCTGAAACTTTTTTCACATCTGCATTCATGAATATTTGATTTCTGCACTTTGTGTGGGGAAACAACTAGAAACAAGAAAAAAATTGCATTATTAAAACCAAATTTTAAGTGATTAATTCCCTATTTAGTGTGTGCCAAGAAAAAACATAAATACAATATAAATGCAACAGGCAGGCCCAAGCACTACGAGTACTGCAGAACTGAACTGAAAAGCCTTTCATTTTTCCATGTGAATCAGTCCCATCAGTCATGAGTTGCAGATGTCTGAGTAAATTAGGCTCTGCCTCGTTAATTGATTGGCAGGTGGTAGCCATACTGTTTACAAAACTCAACTTGTTTTTGATTCTGATTGAGGACACACTCTGATGGGTAATTTCACAACAACAATTTTGTGAAGAAAAAAAAAGCTAAAAATCTAAGTGGGTGGAGCTAATTGGCTCTTGGGGCTTTTCTGTTTGGGAAATCCAAGGAATAAAAAAGAGAAACAAAACAAGAATTTTGTCTGTAGGAATTATAGTTCATGAGATATGGACCAAAACATCAAAACAACAACAACAACAACCGCCTTGCACTATAGCACCACCTTCAGGTCAATGGACCTCTTTTGAATAAAAACAAGAAGAAAAATATCAAAATGAAAACAAAAGGGTTCCAAGCACAACAAGCTTAACCCACTCATAAGGAGAAAAAAAATAAAAATCTGAATGAATCAATAAGGGTTCCAGCAGCTTTGAATAATAATAATAATCTTAACAGATACAATATGGTCCTTCAGACACTTGGTGGACAGTGGGGGGTGGGGGGGGGGGAAGCAACAAAAAGTGAAGAATCTGGGCTGTGTCAGATTGGACCCCAAACCAAAAATAAATTTGCAGTTCAGTACATCACAGAAGACAGCACAGAATGACAATGACCTTTTTTTGTGCAAGTGAAGCTTTTTCCATGCGTTGTTTGGCTTGGCTGTATTTCTCCTGCAGCTCTGCCTCTCTTTCCTGAAGTTTATGTTTCTCCTCAAACCATTCCACACGCCTCTCCTCTTCCAGCCTGTAACAGGTAAGAGGACAGCTGTGCTGGATTAGGCCACTGGCTGAGCGAGGTAGAAAGGATGTTCACACTATTTCAGTAAGTAACCAAGTTCTAATCCTGCCCACCAAATGCATTTCTGAACCTAAATTAAATTACATTAAATTTATCTTGTGGACCATAACTGAACTGCAAGATCCAAAACAAGAGATAGAATTTGTTATTCCACTAGGGGGCAAAACAGTAGGACTGCAACAAGTAATTGACAAAAACACATCTGATGTTTCCATCAAAGTCTTCAAACAGGAAGAAAGCTATTGAAGAAAAACTATTACAAATATTTGACCTTGCTGTGACCTCGACCCTGATTGGATCAATTCCAAAATCTAACAGTTCACATGCTGGTACTTGGTTGACATGAGCACGTAATAATATGAGATTATGTGATAAATGTCAATAACGCTGTATTGCAGTTGCTCTGTTATCTATTTAATCCTAGTTAAGAGATCTGTAGTAATATCCCTTGGCTGAAATGCTCCAACAAATATTTCTAATAAGTATATTTTGTATTTAATATATATATATATATATATTTTTTTTTAAATAACCCACCTAATTAATACACTGGGGGAAAAAAAATTATAGATTAATCGATTATCAAAATAATCATGATTTTGCAGCCCTACTAAATAGAGCAATAGACATCTCGAAGCTAACCGAGAAGTTGATTCTGTAACAGTCTCTCGTTACAAAATCACCTATTTAAGGCTTTCATAGCAACGGGGTCGATACTTGTGTAGTCACAAGTATTTTATGCATTGTGCTGCTGCCACATCATGGGCTGATTAAATAATAGAATAAATGAGCATGATACGTGTGCATTAAATATGTCAAGATTGTTAAAACCTCAATTTTAATATGGAGAAATAATAATCAGTGGCTTGGTTTCTGAAGGATTAACTCTGAATATCACAGTAATAAAATGTTAAATATTTACTCAAACACAGGGGAAATAGTGAAATGGGGGAAAAAAAATCAAATTCAACTATATAGGGACAGACTAGAAAGGTAAAGAGTGTATGTGGTGATATGAGGGAGTGCAAGTTGTGAAAGAAAGAGAGAGAGAGAATCAAAATGTACATCAAGAAAGGCAGCAGGATGTGTGTGCGCACGCATGTTGTATTCTTCATGCTCTCCAGCCTTAAACTCACATGCCAGAACGCATTAAATTGTATCTTAGATGAATTTTTACCTTACTCCAGTAAATAGGGAAGAATAATAAATATCTACTGGAAATATTATCACAACACGATGCCACAGCCATCTGTGCCTGGGAGTCCAAGACAGCAAAACTGGGTGTGCTCTCCAGGTGGGAGGAGCATACTCACACAGCCCCCTGTCAATCACAGCGACACTACCAATTTGTGGGGGTCTGTGAGCTCATGCATGCAGATAGCACTTTCCTCTCTCCGAGTGTGTTACACGGCCCTGTGGTGCAGCATAAGCAGCAGTTCGAAAAGATGTCGTCGTCTCGCTGAGAAAGGTTCTATGTAGTACCCTACCACAATTTTCTTGATCAGAAAGGGCTTCATGTAGAACCGTTTTAGGAGGTTAGAAACCATTAATTATCCAATGAATACCTAAAGAACCCTTGAAAAGCCCATTTCTTCTTAGAGTGTATTTAAGGCTACAGGGCGTACACTTGAACACAGTGTATTCCTAGATGCCTGTAAAATGCAACCCCAAACTGCCCCTGTTCTCTCCCTCTCTCACTCTCTTGCTTTCTTTTTTTTTTTTTTAAATTGTACCTTTCGGCTTCCTGCTGTGTCCTCTCCATTTGTGTCCGAGCACTTCGTAACTCTTCTCTCACTCTTTCCAGACTCTCCCTCAGCCTGCCATTGGCGTCCATCAGCTCACGCTCCGAATACGACAGAGTGCTGATTTGCACATTTAGCTCGGCATTGTGCTGAGAAATAAAGCAGAACCATGTAAGTAGAAAGCGGTCATAAAAACCAATACATAAATCATTAAAATATCCCACAGAACATTCCTAAACATTAGCCATATAAACGGCCAGATATTTCTTCCATCTGTTTGTTACGGACTCCAGTCGTGGATGGGTTTGGTACATACTCTTCTCAACTCCGTGTTCTCGGTCTTTTGTCTCTCCAGCTCCTCTAACTGCTGTGCCTGCTGCTGCAGTTTAACTCTAACACATACACGACACAGACAACTATTAGATAATCAACAGTTAATACACAAATCTACAAACATTATGGATTAATCTATTTATGCAAATATTAGCAGTAATACATCAAATTCAAATCTCATACAGTATGATATCGTTGTCACTTAACTCAATACAGCACAAATAAGAAAAGCTGCCTGAATATATGCCTCAAGTTTCCATTTTCAGTTGATGAAACCATTCAGTATTATGAGTGTTTGCGTCATGTTTTGTCTAGTTTTAGAGAACAACGCGGATGATGTGATGTTGTGGTGGATCGTATTGAGTAATACGATCCACCATACTACTACACCCCTAATAAAGCCTATTATAGTTGATTATATTTGCAGACATCAGAACATTGAATGGAGTGCCAAGCACAGACTGCAGAACCACCTGAACACTAACAAATAAACTTGCATATAAGGAAAGCAAATAGAAATATGTTGTGATTGGAAGTGAGCTATCATGCAGCAATACTGGAAGTTTGGTTTAAAAAAAAAAGAAGAAAGATTGAAATCACACAAAACAGCCTAACATCAAGACTTGTGTGGGAATCTTTTATTTGGACAGCCTCTGGACTGAAGTATAAAGATGCTATCTGAAAATATAAAAATGTGAATAACTGAAATGTGAATACTTGATATTCTGCAGCTCCTTGCGTGCAGACTCCTCCGCACGCCAAGCACCACGGAGACGATCCTCAAATTCCTGGTTCTTGGTGGTTCCCGTTTCTTCCTGTAGAGCCCTCAGCTGCTCCAGCTCAGAGAGACGATTCTCCAGTTCAAACCTGATGTGCGCACGCACACAAACACACACACACAAAAAAACCATAATAAAATATCAACTGAAAAGACCAAAACAGTTTTTGAAACAAATTTTAAAAACAATAAATGGAAAGCCTGGAAGGAAACAATGGCGTAAGGAGGGGGACGGTTCTTACTTCTCTTCCTGAAGAACAACAATTTTTTGCATCTCTTCTTCTCTAGCTCCCTGTATTCTAAGCACCATTTCCTGCTCTTTTTCCAACAACAACTCTTTATTCCTCTCGCCCGTTGCGGTCAAAACTTCCAGATCAGACTGTAGACCTGAGATGGAGAGTGCAGTAAGTGTTTTTTTGAGATTGGGCCATTTCTCAAAATTTCTCCTCTATTCGTCTCCAAACAGTCTAGAACAGGGGTTCCCAAATTTTTCCAGTGCAAGACCCCCCCCCCCCCCCCAAATGGCATTAACATTTGACCGAGGCCCCCCTTTTGCAAGATGTCTTTAAAACACATTAAAAATACAGATTTCTGAATATATCCCACTTTTTTTTATTAATAATAACATCTTACATCTTTACATTACATAGTTGTCTGAGAGTGAGAATCATGTATTTATTTTTCACACCAAATTGTTGAGGCCTCCTGGGCGTCCCCTGGCGGCCCCCACTTTGAAAACCACTGGTCTAGAAAACAATGGAAGAGAGTGAGACACAGCGAGAAATGGGAAGGGTAACAAATGTAGAAACTTACTCTCCACTTGGGTTTGCAGTTTGTCTCGTTCCCTTTCCACTTCTCCTCTGGCTTTCAGATACTCCATCTTCACATTAGCCAGTTCCAACCTATGGGCATGTTTAATTTCTTCAACCTGTTTCATACGTATTACAAATTACATATTTAAAACAGAATCCAAAACATCCTTATACGAAGCATAAAATATGTATTAAAATAAATAAATCATTTAAAAAAAATTTTTTTTTAAAAAGTCAAATAACTAGAGAGAATGTAGATCTTTGAGCATGAAGGCTGAACGGACCTGACTGTTCAGGGCGTTTATTTCCCTCTCAGCCTTGTGCAGTTTGCCAGTGAGGACAGCGTTCTGCTCATGGCTCAAGCGCAGGTCCTTCTCCACTCGATCTAACTGCATGCACACAGACTGCTTCTCCGACTGCATCGTAACAAATAGTGCCATTAACATCAGCCGATTATATTTATATTTACATAACGTGAAAGCACGTTCCCTACACAGCTCATGTGTATTTACGGACACCTACAAAACAAAAAGTACACAAACAGCTGGGAGCAGGAAATGAATGGGTAAAGTCTAAAAAGCAGAAAATCTTTCATCAGCTCAGGCGTCTGTTTACGTCTTACGGCTCTGCACAAACAGACTGGCCCGTCTTCCGTTTATATGGCAACGTTTCTTTCGTCATGATTAAATTATTCGTGTTGTTTTTGGGTTTGTGTTGGCTTGATTTATTTAGTTTTCATATTCCTAAATGAAGACCACAAAATATTCTCGATGGTATTCTTCAACCCTGACCCAGTAAACTAACACGAGGATGTGTTTTTGATAAAGACTCCAAAGAACGAATGTACAACAATATGGAAACAGATAGGACCAGATGTAAGCAGACCTACGCATAAAATGAGTAGTTCTAAAAGTCCAGAAGTCCTCTTACCTCCAGGGTCTTGAGTGCAGCCTGGGACTCGGCCAGCTGG
Source organism: Ictalurus furcatus (assembly GCF_023375685.1). NCBI lineage: Eukaryota > Metazoa > Chordata > Actinopteri > Siluriformes > Ictaluridae > Ictalurus > Ictalurus furcatus. The sequence goes on along the minus strand of NC_071268.1, from coordinate 2,928,180 downwards.
CGGAGCTGGATGCGTTGCGTGTTTTCTGCCTGTGCTCCTGTGTTGTCCCTCTCTGCACGGAGTTCAGCCACCTCGGCCTCGAGGTTGCACAGCCGCTGATGCAGCTGCGCCTTTTCTCTCAACAGCGCTTCCACACGCTTCCCGTCACTCGCGCAATCTCCACTCTGCAGCTGCGCACTCAGCTTCTCCTTATCCCTCTCCAGAAGAGCCAGCTGAACATGGCATATGACACACACACACAAATCACGGAATTAAATTAAATCCAATTAAAACTCATACCTCATAACATCTTGCACCATAAAAGTATCTCATACCATTACCGCAATGTAAAGTACAGTGCTAGGCTCAATGCATGCAAACATTTATTCTGTAACAGAACATACATCTGCACTGTAACGTATTCGCTGCTCCTCCAAAATGTGTTCGTGTTCCTCTCGCTGGTGATCAAACTCTGATTTGAGAAAGGTGAAGTCATAGCGCAACTTATTGTATTCAGATCTGTATTTCTCAGCCTCCTGGTACATACAGAGAAAACACAGACAAATAAAGAACCCGATCATTTCAGATTTAAAAACATACACCGGGTGAAGTGCTGTGATCTAACTGACTTTGTCCTGTAGGGCAAACAGCTGCCATTATATTGACTAGCATTACACCATATACACTCCTTTCTGATAGGTATGCATCATCTGCTAGAACACAGTAAATTAATAGTTCATCTTTCTGACCGTGCTGAAAATCCTCAGCGGAAGGTAAATTCTCGTTTCCTCAAGAAGCATATGTACTTTGACTTGACTTCTAACCGTTAGTGATGGTGTGAAACAACTGGATATCTCCTTGTGTGCATGCACGCATATGCTGAAATCTTCCCACAATGTATGACACAGTAAATAAATAGTGCTGTAGTACATACTGCTGTTCCCTTTCTTCTTCTCCTCATCTAGTACAAGCCACACACTCTATGGTGATATCCACTTAGGAGATACTGGTGACCAGCTCTCCTTCTCTCATTCCTTTATATCTCTGCGAGTGTGCTTTCTTATCAGCCCATGACTGGCAGTGAAAGAAGCTTGAGCACTTGCTTGCTTGTAATGCTGCGCGTTCCTACCAGTAGACTGACTAGGAGAAGGATAAAGATCACTTACCTCTTCTAGCTTACTAAAGTGCTCCTTGATAGGAATTTCCATCTCCTGCTGCACCTGGGCTCTTAATAACTCCAACCGCTGAGGGGTCATCACCTACCACGCATAAAAGGTGTACATACACAATTAAATTACTCTAACAAGCATGGTACATAGAGAACAAAAGCACTTTAGGGTTAACTAACATCATGGTCTTAATCAAGTTTTCTAGTTTTGATACAGCAAGGTTATACACACACACACACACACACACACACACACACACACACACACACACAACAGTTATATGATTTAAGATGCAAAGCACCTCTTGGATCTTGTAACATACTCACATTAAGCAGGTTGAAGATTTTTTTGAGGGGGAGTTCTTTTCTTTAATAATTTTTTGATACACACACACACACACACACACACACACACACACATATATATATATATATACCAGTAGATACACACAGTTCTAGCTGCTTTTGGGCTTTTAGAAAGGACAATCATGCTCTTAAACTCATTTTACACTGGAGGTACATGTAGCGCATCACTACTGCCCTGTAATATTTTTCATTTTACACCAGGCACAACTTGTGCATGGTACGCAAAGAATGGTGTTGGTTTTTTGTATATTTTTGCACTGGGTTAGTGATTATAATGTGCAAATATTAGCCTAAATGGTTAACAGTTGAGTATTGCTGAGTATTTTTTTTTTAATAACGCCACCTCCAGTGAATCCATCATGACTGCTATAACAGAGCTAGCCTTCTTCAGACGTTTGTTCAGATTTTCTTTTTTTTTTTTTTGCTTCAAGTCATATCATGGTTGTAGTTTTCTTAAATAAATAAATCCATTATATATTAATGTTATCATATTGCCATGTGTGAAGAAAACATGAAACTAGAAGGCAAGTACAAAAGGTTACAAGGGACATTTTTATTGTTTAAAATTCTGTATTTTTACACGGAGGTGTATCTGGAACAATATTATTGTGAAACCATTGATAAAAACCCCACGGACAAAAGATTAAGATTTCCATGTAGGCAACCAGACACACCATACCTCTACCTCTCTGCTAACCAATCAGTCTCTGCCTGAAGACCAGTGGATGCACAACACCACAGACACGCACAAGCAGTTAGTTTGTGGAGGACCTCACATGAGAATTTATCAAGCACCTCTGCATACATTTACCCACAAACCCTATGTCTGTGCTGCAACGCAAATACGTGTTAAAATAGAAGCATAAAGCAGAAACGTACAAATCTTGGAAACCTCTGCTTCATTAACAATAATAACAACAACACCACATTCACTTTTATAAACTAAAGGTTTAAAAGTCACCACATAAAAATGTCTCAGTATCCATTAACGCCATAGAGAAATAAACAAGGCACAAACATGAAACCACTCCCATTTTAAATGTTATATATGTATAACCTGTAATCTGAGCTCCTCAAGCTCCCGGGTCTTATCCAACACCTCTCTTCTCAGCTCTGCCAGTAACAGCTGCAGCTTCTCCTGACCAGCCTGCTTCTCACTCAGCATCCTTTTGAGCTCACCCTGGGCCCGTGTATACTCACCCTGCAGTCTTCACACACACACACACACACACACACACACACAAACACAAACAAACACACACACACACTTAAAATGCTTCAAACTGTTACAATTAAACAAACAAAAAACAGAGCAGAATCTAGATTCTCTGTCTAAAGAGAGTGATTTCCTATTGCAAAAATAACTGAAGTACTATCAGACCTTGAGTGCTCAGCTTTGAGTGTCTGGTAGTTGGTTTTGTGGTTCTCACAGCGCATCCGTTCATCAATGAGCATCTTCTGGAGCTCCGTGTCCAAGCAGCGAAGCCCCACTGATCCTGGGCTTACTTCCTGGGCTTTGCCACTTCCACTAGCCTCCAAGTTTGGAAACATGGCTGAAAAATGACTTGGTACAGCACCATCCATCTTTCCTTCAAGCCAAAGAGAAAGAGAATCAGTAGAAGGACTCGTAAACCTTCAGCACAACCCCGTGACCTGGAGAAGTCCAATCAACCCCACACACTCTCTTACAGCTCTTGTCTCAGGAGTAAATCTGTCAGGTTTCAGTGCAGGGATGAGGGCTTTGTTCAGCTCTACACTGCAAAAGAGGCTAATCAGGGAAGTTACAGGGCATTCATAGTCTCACATGATTGCTCTCTGCCACTCACAGCTTGCACAGTTTAATCTCAAGTGATTTCTCTCCATTTTCTGTTGTGGATACGGAGCGTGTGATTACCCGAGTGCACACAGAGCACAGCAACGTGTTGTCTGGGCAACTAAAGCGGAGTCAGTAGGGCTCCCAGAGACCTGCGTGAAGTTGGCCCTCCACCCAACGCAAAATGTCAGCAAAACAGTCTCAATCGTTTGTGCTGCTTCGGTTCTGCCCCCACTCACTCCAAATTCACCCCAAATAGTCTCAATCATTTGTGCTTCGTTTGTGCCACTAAAAGTTTGGTTTGTGCTGCTTCCATTTATAAAATATTAGACATTGAATTATAGGCGCAAATCTCCTCGGTGTGAGCACACTTGTAGAGTCGAACTGCCGAAGACTTTTTCAAGACAAATCATATCATTTGTTCAATAAACAGTTCTCTTTACTTCATTCACTGGTCTCTCATGATTGAACTTTTCATTTATTTACAAGGAGAATCATCTGCTACACTTCACTGCCACCACTAGGTGTAAGTGACACTTCTGTTCACGATGCTCTTGTGGAAATTAGCGTTGTTAGTCTATGAAAAGTCGATATAGTTACTAAATCAAAAATCTGGCCAGTGTAAGTTCAATGTTTTAACACTGTCAGTTACAATATTATTAGTTAACTTCAATCATAATGGTACAACATTCAAGAGAGCGAAGATTGTCAATGTTTATTGAACAGAAAACTGTGAGGGAAATTAGTCATGTTTACTTTGTAATTAGTTTGTTCTTGGTCTGTTTCATTCTCATGTGAGGATAACACCTAAGAAGGCCATGTGATGTCACTGAGATCAGGACAGAAGGTTTAGCTGCTTACAGAGACACAAACATGTTCTTCTGTTCGTCTAAACATCTTCCAAGTTCCTAAAACAAAGCCTGTTTGAACTGCCTCAAACCGCTTCTTATCGGTACACAGAATGATGTCACGCTCTGTGTTTCATATATACATAGTAGTGGTTTAGTACAAGGGCTTCAGAGCGCTCTCATTATTCTGTCCTGCTTTATTCTATCCTGTATTAACCATCTTTCTGTAATAAACATTTTCACCTTCAGAGGACGAGTCCGTGAATGTTGTCTAATTTCCACGACAATTTGGTGTCCCTGGGTGAGCCGCGCGAGTCTTTCAGCTTTTCGGGACAACAAGCAAACCGGAGGACGCCCGTGGAAAAGTTTCACCCTGAAGCCTGTGTTGCACAAAGGCGGTTTGCCCTTTGTTGTGCAGAGCGAAAGACCCGATGCAGCCTTACCGCTGACCGGTAGAAATCATCAAGAATTTAGAATTAGAATTTTATAAAGTCATTGTGTATTGCTGTCTGTATGAAAGGGAGTCAATGATATAAGAAATGCGCGTATTACACTGAGAGAAGTATTACATGGAGGCGATTTCATATAAGAAGTTCCAGGAACTCCGCTTCTGCGACGTCAGAGATGTTGGTGTTTCTTAGATCACAGCTTCAAAACTAAGATATATACCGACGGGTATATATAGAGAGATAATAATGGTAAAAATATTTGCTAACGGAAAGAGTCCGGTTCGAGCAATGAATAAGTGAAGAGAGTATTTATTAAGAAACGCAGGAGGTGCAGTATTTTTACGGCAGATTATCATCAAGTGGAACGCCCCATTGACTCATTCCATCATATCAACGGTACACGATATATTTGGCAAATTTAACGCACAAGTAACTTTTACTGAGATAAAAATAATAATAATAATAATAATAATAATAATAATAATAAAAGAAATTATTATTATTTAACGAAAAAAAAGAAGGGAAGAGAAAACTGTAAGTCCTACCAAATTGCTGTATGTGGACTGGCCCTCACAGGTCAACTCTTTTACATTCTTAAGGTTTATTCTATTGAACCTATAGGTTATATGATTAATTAAATGTCTAGAGATTTGGCACACATTTTGAACCTTTTCTGTCTGTGCACGAGAATGCATATTCACTTGATTTTCATAGCAAGTTAAATTAATTAAAACTTTAAAAGTTATAGAAGCTGTAAATGAAAAATATATATATATAAATAAAAAATATGGGAAAAACATGTAGCAAAGTACATCCTGAGGACTGCAACAACCTCCTCCAGCTAATGAAAACAATCACCACAACGGGTCTGAATGCACAGGTCTACATACAGAGGGCAGAGCTGCTGAGTGGAATATTTAAAGCTGTCCGATTGAAGTCTGATGCTCTCCAAATCGACGCACAGTGCCACATCTCCACGATCATTGAAAAGTCAATGACACAACATGCATGTGTTTCCTTCACACAACAGTGCTCCTCACAGTATTGCAGTCTCAGCACAGAAGTCACAAGGGAAATTCCATTTGTTTGTACTTCTGTTGCTGTACTGCAGGCTTCTGGCATGGCACATCTTCAGACCGCGGTGGAAGAAGGTCTCCCAGAGCCTCTCAGACCCCCAGAACCTCCACAGAACCTCCAGAGTCCCCCACAGAACCCCCACAGAACCTCCATAGAGTCCCCCAGAGCCGCCACAGTCTTTTGTTGCTTTTGCAAAATCCTCCCTCTTTCTGCTCACTCTGTTATCTAAAAACGTGCTGCTCAAAAAGTTTATACTGACAGTTATATAAGTGAGTATTGCCTGAGTGTTTTTACTATTTTACAGGATAGTTTGGTTCTGAAAGAGGATTAACAACGGCAGAAAATGAAGACAGCTATGGCGGAAAGACAAGAAGTCAGCTAGCATCTCGTCCTACTGCAGCAGAAGGAAATGAACAGACATTCAGTAAACAGACATTACCTGGTTACATACACCAATACCCCTGCCGTATCCGCCATAGAGCACAACAAGAACTTCCGGTGTTTCACCGAATTGTGACTCCCCGGTGGAATCCGACGCCCCTTCTTCTTTTTCTTCTTTTTCTTCTTTGTATTTATTGGCGGGTTGCATACCGCCACCTGCTGTGCTGGAGTGTGAAGTGATTTCAGTCTAGGTGTATATTATGAGATCTATATTCTTTTATGAATTTTATTCTTAATGAATTCTATTCTTAATGAGTTTTAAAACTGTCTTTATGATTTTACCAGATCCTTGTTTTGTGTTTAATATGTTGCTGATTGTAATTTCTTTGCATCCTATGTTATGTAGTTCTCGTTGTAGTTCATTCCTTTCCTGTTCTTAGGACAGAATACCAACACATGATCAACTGTTTCCTTTACTTGGCATAGTTCACATAATCCTGTACTGTGTTTTCTTATTATGTAAAGTGTAGAAGTAAGTTTTGTATCATTTTACTTTGTCTTGCACTGATTTGTATATTATAAAAACGTCTACCCGTTTAACAGTCATTCCAGTTCCTTGCCATTACTTTTTCCTTCCATCCTCCTAAATGAAACTGTAATAGTAGTTCAATTTAAGTGACTCTTTAGCCGTTTTTATCAGATTTTTCATTTCCTGGTATATCAACATGTGCTGGTACCCAAACAAAATGAACTAGTTTTGAACAAATGAACAAATGAACAAAATGATGAAGATATCATATCTAACTATTTGAAATGTTTGAAGGCTGGTAAGTGATGCCATTGAATCTGAATCAATCACAACTATTGTTATTTGGCATCACTTCTTCTACCCAACAAAGTGCCTTCTGAATTGCCGCCATTTCTGCAGCGTATACTGAAGTCAAATCCGTTAACCTCCCATATTTTCCTATGTTAAATTTTGGAACATAGAATGCTGATCCAGTACGACTCTGGATCTCTGGGTTTCTTGAGCCATCTGTGAATATTGGAAGAAATGCATAATAAACTGTTCTGATATATTCTATTGCATAGCTCTTGATGTTAATGTCATTCTGTCCTTTTTGAATACGCTCATGAATTCGTAAATCAACTTCAGGTTGACTGAAAAAACCCAAGGAGGTATTGGGGATATTGTACCCATTGATGAAAATGATATATTATTTAGTGGCATTCCTGCATCCCATTCGTTTACTTTCCATGCAAAACCTGTTCCTGTTAAGATTTTTGTCTCCCATCTCCCCTGATCTGAATTATGCCCTTGTAAATTGATGCTTTTTGAAAGGTGTAGGCTAACAATTCAGCTTTTTCTTCTTCAGTCACTCCTATTTTCCCTTCATCAGCTAAAACTGGAATATTCTGAGTTCTATAAACCATCTTTTCAGGACACTTCTTACTTCTCTCAACTGAGTTTCTCTTCCTATTGTGGAGCAAAATGATTGCCAATACTTTCTTTTAGCGTGGTTAATTATCTTCCTGGCCTGTGCCCATTTCCTCTGATATGTTAGTAAAGTTGTAGGTATTAATGTTTTCCTTAGCTCCCTGAATGCCTTATTTCTATCTTTAACTGCTTAAGTGCATTCTTCATTCCACCAAGGAACAATCTTCATCCTAGCTTTACCTTCTGATTTAGGTATGAATTCTTCAGCTGCATTTATAATAATTTAATTTAATCTGTCAGAACATAAGTCTATATCATCTTCAGTACTATAATTCACCTATAATTCAATTGATCCCAGTCAGCTTTATCAAACCTCCACCTAGTTTGCTTTGTTTTATTTAGTTGATAAATTTCCATTCCAACAGCACATATTATTGTAAATATTATTGATCACTTCCTATACTCGAGGGATCTAGAACTTCCCACTTACATTCTAAAGTTATAGCTCCAGGAACTATTGTTAGCTCTAGACAAGAAGTTGATGAATCTCTTATATTGAATCTAGTTCTCTTCCCACCATTTAAACATACTAAAGCTTGTTCATCCATAAACTCTTCTACAACCTTTCCATTACTGTCTGTGCATAAATGTCCCCAAAGTGAATTATGTGCATTAAAATCCCCACACCATTTCAAATTATCCCCAGCCTTGGTTCTTATTATATGCAGTTCATCTAACGTTAACTGACTGCATGGATTATAAAAGTTATAACCTTTATTCCCCCTCCGTGTGTCCACACCTCTACAACAACACATTCACTCTAAGTATCTAATATTATTTCTCTAAAAGCTACCCCATCTTTAACAAAAGTTTCACATCCACATGAGCTACAAAGTGGGGGAAAAACATGTTCCTCTTTTGGTAGTAACAAGAGTAGCCAGTTAACTGTGATGAGTAATGTATATTTTCCTCCTCAAACAGTGAACTATAAAGTCAGTGTTATAGGCTTAACAAGTGAAATGCCTGTATGTTGATTGATTTAAAGTAAATACTTGTGTGTACACTGTGCCCTGCAATGGACTGGCACCCTGTCCAGGGTGTACCTCGCCTTGTGCCTGATGATCCCTGGGATAGGCTCCAGGTTCCCCGTGACCCTGAAAAGGATAAGCGGTATAGACGATGGATGGATGGATGGACTTGTGTGTACACTATAACTCATTTAAAGGTAAGGTGTGCTATTGTGGTTTCTGTTGATGCTGTAGGAGGCCATGTTGATTTGACTTCACTTGCTGAACTCGGGGTTGAAGAGGACATCCCAAGGTAAATAAAATAAATAAATGGTAAATGGCGCACTTATATCCAAAGTGCTTTACACTGTGTCTCATTCACCCATACACTCAAACACCAATGGTAGCAGAGCTGCCATGCAAGGTGCTAACTTGCCATCAGGAGCAACTTGGGGTTCAGTGTCTTGCCCAAGAACACTTCAGCATGTGGAGTCATGCGTGCCAGGAATCGAACCGCCAACCCTACTATTAGTGGACAACCCGCTCTACCACCTGAGCTACAGCCGCCCAGGCTGTAGGAAGGAACACTAGTAGGAACACTGAATCACGGCAATTACAGAAAGTCCATTTAAAAGTCTGTGAGCGTACACCCTTTGCGTCATAAACCATGCTTGCCAACATGTATGTGCAAGCCTAAATTCATTCTCTTGTCTAGAAAACAGTAAACACTATGAGCTTGTCCTTCCTGTGAACCTTCTCTCTCTGTGTGCGTGTTGGATGAGCACATGGGAGAGCAGACCAGGAGTTCTCCTTCAACACAACCTCAACCTTGTCCAATATACACCAAAAATACACTTAAATTTACAAAAAAAAAATGCATTTCTTAATGAATATTTTAAATAGTAGATTAAATAATAAAAGACTAATAAACTACTGTATAAACTGTGTAAAACTACTACATTATAAACCTTAAGGCTTTGGGTTACTGATCAGAAGGTCAGGGGTTCAAGCTCCAGCACCACCAAGGTGCCACTGTTGGGCACCTTGACCCTCTCTGCTCTAGGGTGCCGTATCATGGCTGGCCCTGCACTCTGCACGACAAAGGTACAAAGATACAAGAATAAATGTAATATATTTATGTATATAGTACTTGACCTAACTACCAAAGTCTATATATATATATATATATATATACACACCCACACGCACACACATACGACAGATTCTTCAACAAAGGTTGTGTCTCCCCAGCTGGATCACACAGCCTGCATGTGGGTAAATGACCAAAAAGCCTACACATCCAATTTCTGGGAATATTTTTACATATTACAGGCCTAGCGGTTCTAAGTGATTTACACAACGGGCAATCAGGCAGATGTCCAAAATATTTACAATGCCAAGTTCTTGGCTGTTCCAGAGTTTCTTCCTCACTCAAGAAAAGAAGACAACGACCGTTTAGCCTCCAAGCTAGGATCAATCACTCAACAAAATAATAATGTAAAAACAAAATAATAATGCAAAAAAATAATAGAAATAAAACAAGAGTCGACTCCACAAAAGAAAAAGATAAAGAAAAAAAAATGCTTAAACCAACATTCAGAACCTATAAAACTTTCAAACATCCATCAGTACTTATAACCAGTATTCAGCAGATATAACGAGCATACAACGGAAACACCCAGGATATAGCAGGTATAACCAGCATTCGGCACAAATAACCAGCATAGCAAATATAACCAGCATTCAGCACAAATAACCAGCATAGCAAATATAACCAGCATTCAGCACAAATAACATATAGACTATACAAGACTTACACCCCAGAACATGTAACATAGACAATACAAGACTTACACCCTTATCCCGCTTCAACACGCCTCTTGCGTGACCCCACCTGGGGTTTATTGGGCCCAATGCGTTCACTCTCTTGAACATCTTAACACTAAGTTCTCCCTAGAACTCTTAAACACTTCTTAAACACTCTCGGCACAGAGTACAGTGTCATCCGCTTCACTCCGACTAAGACAAGTCTGCCCGTACAGCAGTTTAGCAAGTTCACCGTATAACTCCTCAGTATTTAATCTGACTCCTTATTACACCTGGACACTGCAGGCTTGCAAACACACTGCTTAGGACAAAACACACTAGAGAGAGATAGTTTGTATATATTGTAACCTTAGTTTTGACAGGTATAGGTCAAAGGTCAAAAAGATACACATTCTAACTCTCTATATCTAGATCAAAGGTCATGATCATAAAAATATTTATAGTTATGTTAAATCTGGATCACATCCATTCGTGACAGAAACGTTACCATACATGGTACGGCCATATGTGTTCCACCCACACACGTTGCACACATGTTCTTTCTAACACTCTGAGGTAGGTCATAAAAATATATATAGTTATGTTAAATCGGGTTCCCATCTATTCCTGACACAAACGTTACTAGTTATGTTAAATCGGGATCCCATCCATTCCTGACACAATGTTACTATACATGGAATGGCCATGTGTATTACACACAGACATCCAAACAAAAATATGACACACACAAACACACTTTATTTTCACATTATTTAAAAGGAATTTAAGTGTTATGTACTAAATTACCATAATTATGAACACAAGTTGTTAAGTTGACAATCATTTTTAAAATTACGTTTCTCCATTTAGATTGTCTGCAGTAGAATGCAGTCTTTTAAACCAGGAAAAATGACTGCCTTTAAGTTTTATAACAATAGTAAGTAAAATCCAGTGTGATTTACATTACAAATCTCATACGTAACATCTCTGCAGGATTTATAGACGTTAAAGCACTGAATGAAATGAGCAATATAGACAAAAAAGAAACACTCTGTGTCTACTACTTTTATCTCTCATAGAACTATCCACAGTCCAAAGGCTGTGGAGCTAGAAGGCTACGTGTGCGAATGACAAAAGATTTTAAAAAATAAAATAAAAAATGTATCAATACATGAAATTAGATTACACAATGTAGTTGAGGTTTACATGAATAAGCAGAAATGTAGTCATGCTTACCTTTCCTATAGCACAAATGAAAAGCCCTCTCTAGATGAACAGATTTGTCAAATGAAACTTTTTCCTTCTTATCCACTGCTACGGTAAACTAAAGAGTAGATATTCAAATTACACTGCTAAATATGACTAGCATTAGCTACGTGTAGTAGTGCAAAATAGTCCATCAAATGTATTAGCAGGTGTAGCCAATACACGAGTCCACTATTGGTCATATCACAATTGAGAACATGCCCCCAAATTCATTGCTTTAGTAGAATTTAATTGTAAGTGAAATGATACTCACATTGTAATGTCCTTAGTATTTGTTCACTCTACAGGTCCAGTCTAATAGTGTCCTATTATGTCAACACAACTCATCAAAATAATGTGTACAACTTTAAATATTTAATTAATTCAATAAATTAGAATTTTTATCTTGCAACCACACATTAAATTTAGATTGTGGGGGTTTGTTTTGTATAGCTTCGCTGTTAGAAAATACATGATGTGAACATAAATGAGCAGAATGTAAGCTTGTGAAATAAATTAAACTTTATTGATTGCACTTTTGAGAAAATGGCATGACTTTGAATAAAAATTTACTGAAATAAATACTCTAAAACATTGATATACCCGAAGAAATGTAAAAAAAAAAAAAAAAAAAGTTTTTACATACCTTCTAAATAGGTCCCTTTAGGAGGTAAACGTTTTAAAGACGGTGTTTTATAAGAAACGCGCGTATTACATGCCTTCTAAACCTAACCCTTTAGCATGTAAAATGTTTAAAGTGCTGCTTAAAAGAATCGAGAGTTTTGTTTAAACTAGAAGACACATTTTCCGGGCGATGTCTTGTAGGCCTATACACACTGTCCTACACATGTGTTTTCCCGGGGTGACAGTTCTGTAGATAGTGTAAATTTTACATTTATGAGCTCTGGTGACAGTGTCTGAAGTGTGTGTGTGTATGTGGGTGTGTGGGTGTGCGTGCGTGTGGGTGTGTTAGAGACAGAGAGAGAGTCATGTGTTTCAGAACTATCGCTAAATACATAAGCTTTTGTCTATGCTTTGACATCCCATGTCCCAGCAGTACATTTATGACCTCTGATGACCATGTGGGTGTGCGGGGGTGGGTGTGTGTGAGAGAGAGAGACACAGGTGTTCTTTTGGGGGTTTTGCTGACCAGAATTCTTACAAATGTGTTTGTTAACGAATTAAAGGGAGTCGTGTGTCTCAGTGTTAAAATATTTAATACATTATATTAGAAATGATAGTACAGTCTTTGTTGATCAGTTACCAACTTATTTGGTAATATATTAATATTGGTACTTATATTAAATCCATATTTAATGCATTATATTAGAAATGATAGTACAGTCTTTGTTGATCAGTTACCAACTCATACTTTATAATAATTTGTTTAGGAGCATCTGAATCTGGCAAATAACTTTTATTGCATTTAGGCATACAATAAAAGTTAATAAACAAATTAGGAAGAAATGACTTGTGCACTACTGCTGCGGGTATTAAGTCAAACCATTTTGTTCAAACTTCAGCATGACCCATAGAGAAGCAGAAACTTATGGCACCTTATGAATACCATGTGAAGGATTAAGTTGACTCGTCACTTACAGTTACAAAGACATGTCCTTGTGCAGGATCACCTTCACACCAGCATCGATCCCTCTTATCCCATTTCAACGTATAAGAAAAGGCAAAAAGTAATATAAGATGTATAAGAATATATTTATAAAATATAACACATTATGAGGAAGAAACATAAAATATTATTTAACAAGGTCTGCCATTCAGCCCTCTTAACTGTAAGAGCATTATCAGTATTGTACAGCAGTTTCAGATGTCAGATATTAAACAACTTTTTGAGTCACAGTGCCAAACTACTGGTATTATATTCGGATCCTTCTTTTTCAGCATGAAGGACTGGCATTTATTTAATAGACAGATGGTACAGCCATATACTTGGTCAGAGGATTTAGGAATTTCTTTGAGAAAGGTTCATTGTTTTTGTTCTTTTATCATAGCTTCAGTTTGTATACTTACTTTGGTTAGTGACTTAAACTGTTTTATTAGGTATTGACAGATTTCATTAACAGGGAACGATGATAGGTGAAGATTAAGTTGGTATCAATGTTTTAGAGTATTTATTTCAGTAAATTTTTATTCAAAGTCATGCCATTTTCTCAAAAGTGCAATCAATAAAGTTTCATTTATTTCACAAGCTTCAACACACCATCATGTATTTTCTAACAGCGGAGCGATACAAAACAAACCCCCACAATCTAAATTTAATGTGTGGTTGCAAGATAAAAATTCTAATTTATTGAATTAATTAAATATTTAAAGTCGTACACATTATTTTGATGAGTTGTGTTGACATAATAATGTTGATAATTACATCAACTTAATATTGTGTGTAATTTCTGCATTAATTGATTTAAAACAAAATTTACGTTGTAGTACATTTACATTTATTCATTTAACAGAGTGTTAGAGGACCTGTAGACTGAACAAATACTAAGGACATTACAATTTGAATATCATTTCACTTACAATTAAATTCTACTAAAGCAATGAATTTGGGGGCATGTTCTCAATAGTGATATGACCAGCAGTGGACTCGTGTATAGGCTACACCTGCTAATACATTTGATGGACTATTTTGCACTACTACACGTAGCTAATGCTAGTCATATTTAGCAGTGTAATTTGAATATCTACTCTTTAGTTTACCGTAGCAGTGGATAAGAAGGAAAAAGTTTCATTTGACAAATCTGTTCATCTAGAGAGGGCTTTTCATTTGTGCTATAGGAAAGATAAGCATGATTACATTTCTGCTTATTCATGTAAACCTCAACTACATTGTGTAATCTAATTTCATGTATTGATACATTTTTTATTTTATTTTTTAAAATCTTTTGTCATTCGCACACGTAGCCTTCTAGCTCCACAGCCTTTGGACTGTGGATAGTTCTATGAGAGAGATAAAAGTAGTAGACACAGAGTGTTTCTTTTTTGTCTATATTGCTCATTTCATTCAGTGCTTTAACGTCTATAAAGCCTGCAGAGATGTTACGTATGAGATTTGTAATGTAAATCACACTGGATTTTACTTACTATTGTTATAAAACTTAAAGGCAGTCATTTTTCCTGGTTTAAAAGACTGCATTCTACTGCAGACAATCTAAATGGAGAAACGTAATTTTAAAAATGATTGTCAACTTAACAACTTGTGTTCATAATTATGGTAATTTAGTACATAACACTTAAATTCCTTTTAAATAATGTGAAAATAAAGTGTGTTTGTGTGTGTCATATTTTTGTTTGGATGTCTGTGTGTAATACACATGGCCATTCCATGTATAGTAACATTGTGTCAGGAATGGATGGGATCCCGATTTAACATAACTAGTAACGTTTGTGTCAGGAATAGATAACATAACATAACAATAACATAACTATATATATTTTGATGACCTACCTCAGAGTGTTAGAAAGACCATGTGTGCAACGTGTGTGGGTGGAATACACATGGCCGTACCAGGTATGGTAACGTTTGTGTCACGAATGTATGTGATCCAGATTTAACATAACTATACATATTTTTATGACCTAACTCAGAGTGTTAGAAAGAACATGTGTGTGCAACTTGTGTGGGTGGAAAACATATGGCCGTACCATGTATGGTAACGTTTGTGTCACGAATGGATGTGATCCAGATTTAACATAACTATATATATTTTTATGACCTACCACAGAGAGTTTCATATTCTATGTGAAAAGAAAGAACATGTGTGCAACGTGTGTGGGTGTGTGGAAAACACATGGCCGTACCATGTATGGGAACGTTTCTGTCACGAATGGATGTGATCCAGATTTAACATAACTATAAATATTTTTATGATCATGACCTTTGATCTAGATATAGAGAGTTAGAATGTGTATCTTTTTGACCTTTGACCTATACCTGTCAAAACTAAGGTTACAATATATACAAACTATCTCTCTCTCACACTACAATATACACATATATTCTGCATGCAGTTTGACTCTTTTTTTTTTTTTTTTTGAGATCCAAAAAAACCCTCTTTTCTCAATTTAGTTCATAATTTGAAGGAGTTTTTTTATGAGTGGAAAAGGCAATGTTTCAGGCAGACCCGCAGGAAAACCACACAAGTGTTTTATCCAAAAAACAGAAAACTGCTTACCGTAAATTAAGTAGTCACGCATGTGCGGCTTCCCCGCCAGGTCAGCCTTAACAGCCCCCTCTGCGCTCCTAGTGGATCACGTCGGGGTCACCAATTATGTCGAGAATAAATCAACCTTTTTAGTCTAAGTCAAAAACTTCAGAGACAGAGAGTTTAGTAGATGTCAAAAAGTACATAAACTTTATTGAAAATCAATAAAGTGTGACAGTCTGCAGAAAGTCCGTATTATGCATACACAAACATGTCTTTATATACCTTTCTCCACAGCATGGTCTTTGTAGGTGGGGTTTTGCTTTTCCTCGCTGAAATAGACCAATCTTCCTTTGCCACAATTAAATATTCATATCTATGCGTTATCTTAAAATTGTGGAGCATGCGCAGTTAGTTGTTTTTCTTGAAAAGGTTTCATGAGGACAAGGTTTCTTTTACAAAAAAGGTTTCACACAGGCCTGTGTGTCTTGACCTTGACTCCCTTCTTAGGCCTCAATGAGCATCTGTCTGTCTCTGTCGGTTTTCCCAGCTGATATCTACCTCCTTTCCCGAAGCCCTCTCCTAACTCCCTAATTTGTATCTGCCTCAAAGTTATTTACTCACGCATGCAAATATTTACTCCCAATTTTTATTGCTGTGGAGACAGGAGACAGCTAATACAGAAGAACAATTGTTGTACACTGAAACACAGAGTTCATTCAACTCAAATCCACTCAGAATATAACTTGATCAAACATTGTTCTATGGATTTAGATTCTGCTTCTAACTGTTGATTATACATATAGATTAGGTTTTTAACCAATATTGATTATACGATAATGCTCAAGTAATAATTCTAAATGTTGGTTACATGTTGAATTCACTTCATTAACATATCCAAATGTCAGTTACTCATATTGTTTGCACTTCATAGATATTTTCCATAACCTCAACCCCACTGAACACCTTTGGGATGAACTGGAACTGGAGGCTCCTCACCCAACATCAGTGCCTGACCTCACTAATTCTCTTATAGCTGAATGACACCTTTTGCTGCACAGCCACGCAAATCTAGGGGAAATCCTTCCCAGAAGAGTGTAGGTTATTATAACAGCAAACCAATTTTCCCTAATGACTTCTAAGACACTATGAGGCTTGCGGGACCTCTTGTACTGCAAATAATAGGGGCTCGAGCCACTTATCCCAATTCCAAGCATCATCAGGAACAAACTTATGAGTCATTTTTAGCGTCTGATTAAACTGCTCCACGAGGATATCTGTGATGGTAAACACTGATGAGAATCAATTTAATCCCTAATAATTCATAGAGCTTGTGTAGTGTCCGTGACATAAACATTGTGCCTTGGTCAGTTTGGATCTCTTTAGTAATCCCAACTCAGGAGATAACATGAAAGGCTGAGATGTTGCGCAGAGGCACGGCTTCTGGATATCGCGTTGCATAATCCACCAGGACTAACACAAAGTGCTATACTGGCGTGCACCTTCCTAATGGCCCGATGAGGTCCATGCCAAATCGTTTAAAGGGGTCCACAATTAAGAGTAGTGTGCGCATTGGTGCTTTTGTGGTGGCCAGCGGATGCACCAGGTGACATTTGCAACATGCTGAACACCACCTGCGAACAAGCCATTAGATGGTTTAGTGTCTTATCCTGCACTAAGTGTATTTTATTGTGACATTAAAATGTCTAAAGAATAAAATGTATTTGGTAAATATTATGTTTGCATATCATTGCTGAATTTTGATGTTGTACTTTTGTGGTTTTAGCTTAGAGCTGGCTGTGGAAGTCACCGTTTTTGGTGTGCTGAATAATAAAATACCAGAAATACAGCGCCCTCCACTAATATTGGCACCCTTGGGAAATATGAGCAAAAAAGGCTGTGAAAAATTTTCTTTATTGTTGAACCTTTTGATTTTTTGTTAAGAATAATTCACAAAAATACTCTGCTCTCATGGATATCAAACAATTGCAAAGACAACACAGGTTTATCAAAAAATATCTTTGTTAAATATAGGTGTGCATCAATCATTGGAACCTCTATGAATTCATATGAGAAAAATATATTTGAAGTATATTCCCATTGATATTTTACTCTTTTTTTATTATTAGTACACCTGGGTGACTAGGAACAGGAAATTGTTCAACCATTCCTGTTTCACAGGGGTATAAATATGAGGTAACACATAGACCAAATTCCCTTCATAACAATGGGTAAGACCAAGGAAGGTAGCAGTGATGTGCGGCAAAAGGTTGTTGAGCTTCACACAATGGGGCGTGGCTATAAGAAAATAGCACAAGCATTGAAAATGCCCATTTCCACCATCGGGGCAATAATTAAGAAGTTCCAGTCAACTGGAAATGTTATGAATCGACCTGGAATTGGACGCGTGTCTATATCGTCTCAACGCACTGTGAAGAGGACGGTTCGAGTGGCCAAAAAATCTCCAAGGATCACATCTGGAGAATTGCAGAAGTTAGTGTTTTAGAAAAGACAGAAAGTCTCCAAAACTACAATCCGAAGTCACCTACATCACCAGAAGTTATTTGGAAGGCTTTCAAACAACTTCTCATCCAAAAACACACTCAAGTATCTTCAGTTTGTCAGTCTGGCCTTCTGATTCTTACTGCTCATGAGTGGTTTGCGTCTTGTGGTATCCTCTATATTTCCTCACTTGTGTGCTTATTCAAACAGTGGACTGTGATACTGCCCTGTGAAGGTTGTTGGTGTCAATAACTGTTGTTTTTGGGTTTTTCTTCACAGCTTTCACAATGTTTGTTATTCAATTCAATTCAATTCAATTTTTATTTGTATAGCGCTTTTTACAATAGACATTGTCTCAAAGCAGCTTTACAGAAATATCAACACGGTATACAGATATTAAAGGTGTGAATTTATCCCAACTGAGCGAGCCACTGAGTGGCGACGGTGGCAAGGAAAAACTCCCTAAGATGTTTTAAGAGGAAGAAACCTTGAGAGGAACCCGACTCAGAAGGGAACCCATCCTCATCTGGGTAACAACAGATAGTTGTTCTAGATCAACTGCTGTTGTAACATGTTACTTGTATGGTTGTCAGTACACCAGACTGACAGGACATTCCAAAATGTTGTATTGGCTATGCCTAATGTTTGTGCAATGTATCTGATCGATTTTCCCTCTTTTCTCAGCTTCAAAATGGCTAGATTTTCTCCCATAGATAGCTCTCTGATCTTCATGTTGGTTTATCTTTTTTAACAAGTGCAGTCTTCACAGCAAAAACCTAGGGCTCAATCAAATGCTGCATCCCAATTCACCTACTATCCATCCTGAATAGTAAATAAGATTAGAATTAGTGTGTCCTAAATCGTAGTATGTTGAGATGAGTATCCCAGAGGTACCCGGATGGTTTATTATATCTGGGAGATTTTCGAAGTGTGGATCCATGGACATTTTGTCAGCTAATATTGCCCACAACTCGTGAGAGAGGTTTTGTGACTGTATGATTCGCCAAATTGAACCTGTAAACATGGTGGACGAGTGTAATGCATTTAGAGAGATGTAAATGAAATGTGGAAAAATACATTTGAAAAATGGTAGATTAAATGAAATAGTATAAATTATATAAGGAATAATGAATAAAGAAAAGCTGAAATGCAATGAGGAGTTTGTTTACGATGACCATGTGCGTAACTAAGCAACAGCGTTCTCTTCTGTTACATGACATGTTAGTATGTCCCAGTATTTGTATACTCTTTTTCTACACACTCACTTTATCTTCACAAAAAGAGTACATACTTTTAGTGCGTAGTATAAGTAAGTGAATTGGAACGCAGCACAAGAGTAGACATTCAGAGTTATTAATGTTATAAACAGTCAATTTAAAAGGGTACACCTGGACAGCAAGAAACACCTATCAGTCACATGTTCCGATATTTTTGATCACTTGAAAAAAATGGGTGAGTTCAAACAAAAGGTGCCCTGTTCTAAGTTGTTTAACACATGTAGATGTAAATATGAGGAAACAAAAGCTGAAATTCTTATCTATTTTCTCATATTCATCTCTTGATCGCAAACCCTAATGTCTTCCGTGAACAGTGCTGCTTGAAAGTTTGTGAACCCTTCAAAATTTTCTATATAACTGCATAAATATGACCTAAAACATCATCAGATTTTCACACAAGTCGTAAAATTAGAAAAAGAGAACCCAGTTAAACAAAATGACAAAAATATTATACTTAGTCATTTATTTACTGAGGAAAATGTTCCAATATTACATATCTGTGAGTGGCAAAAGTATGAGAACCTCTAGGATTAGCAGTTAATTTGAAGATGAAATTAGAGTCAGGTGTTTTCAATCAATGGGATGACGATCAGGTGTGAGTGAGCACCCTGTTTTATTTAAAGAACAGGGATCTTCTTGGCTCTCCGGTAACAATTTTTTTTTAGGAGCACTCCTAATTACAAAAATTTAGGAGTACAATCAAAAATTTAGGAGCACGGTTGAAATTTAGCTTTTTTTGAGAGATGGTAACGTTAATGTGCCACAATATAACGCACAAGTAGACATGAGAAAACTTGAGCTTGTCAATTATGACAGAATTTAGGAACATAGTGTGTGAACATAGTGAACAAATTCATTTACCTTCTGATAAACTAAATTTAATATTTTCAGTTAATTTTACAGGGTGTATGCAAAAAACAATAACCATTAACCTGTTTCACCTCGTAAACAAATACAAAAAACTAGAGATGCACTGATGTATCGGCCGAAACCAATTAACAGCCGATACATCAGTGCACGTCTAGTTTTTGGTATTTTTGCCCGAAGGCAATTTTTCCCGCAATCGTCCATCGGCCAATAGTTTAAAAACATCCGATGATCAGGGCCGATTATATCCTGTCAATCAAAAGAGGGCGGGGGAAACACATGGAATTCGTGCTGTGTGTAAAGATGATGTCTCTTGTGTGGAATCACGATAAAACTGCAGTCTGTAATCTCTGTAAGCTCTGCACTGATAATATTTTACACCGGATGCTGCAGCAGTGAAGCGGGAGTCTCTGCGTTGAGTCTATTCTTTTTTTTTTGTCAAGCTGCTCGAGCTGAATTAACAGGCCAGTACACGGTTGAAAGATTTAAATAAAGCCGAGTTGACAAAAAAGTCTATATTGCACAGAAACATATATTTGTAGAGTAGTATATTTCATATCCACTTAATGTTAATATATAAAAAGTTGATGTTATATATTACCAGTTTGATATTCAATGATGAAGTAGAAATGCGTTTTGTTTGTGGTGAGTGAATGTGCGAGTGACAGGAGGTTTTTTAGAATTTAGTCAATTAATTCTGTTAATATGAATTAACGACATTCAATAAGTTAAGAAATCTTACTTTAATCTTCAGAATTGAGCTCATGTGTTAATGTTAATTAGAGTAATGTGTTTTGTGTTTATGAGACCAGTTACTGTGAAACAACTTGTTGAAATGGAGAGAGTAAAGTTTTTATTTGTATTTCTTTCAGAATTGTGGAATTAATTATTATTCATTTAAAAGAAGGTATAAAAGGCAGAACTATATGTATCGGTATCAGCCAATATCACTCTGAATACTCGGTTATCGTATCGGCTGAGAAATTTAGTATCGGTGCATCTCTAAAACAAATACAAAAAACTTCAAAGTCCAGTCTTTGAAGTCTGCTCCTCTTAAATATATTTAAAGCTACTGTTACGTTCCGTGATCTAATGGAGTGACTACGGATACAAATGCAGATAAAGACGTTTATTAACGAGAGGGCAGGCAGACAAATCCAAATCGTGATACAGAGACGTGGTCAAAACAGGCAATGGGTCAGGCGATTGGCAAACGGGCATAAACTGGGCTGGGCTGTGATCAAAAACGAGGAAACGAGAAAAAAGGTCAATCACAGGAAACATGAAACGATGACTGGGAAACGAGAAACAAGAAATGAGAGCTAGGTCATGAGATAAACTCAATTCTGCACGAATTGCACTGAGACATGAGGGGTTTAAATGAATAACGTAATCATGGGTAAACACAGACAGCTGAAACCAATGTTGACACACCTTTGGACAACAACCAATGACTAAACGGGGGCGGAGACAGAACATAAAACAAACGCATGTGTCCACAGTAAACAAAGTCACAGTCATAAATAACCAGAAAGCATGCGTTCGCTGAATGCTCGCGCATCTGGCTCGTGCACACACATGCACTCCAGCTTTCCGAGCACGCTGCAAACTGCAGCGCTGTCTCAAGGGGAAATCGTGACAGCTACACTATTAGACATTTTCCACTGTCATGGTTCTGGGCTGGAGCCAGTTCTTGGACTGCTCTGTGTATATTGTGTACACTGCAAACTGCAGCACTGTCTCAAGGGGAAATCGTGACAGATTTACCCCCCCGCCCAAGGGCGCCAGAAACCACTCCCCTCCCCTGGCGGTCCTAGCCCCCTGGGCAAAATGTCCCCAGCTGAACCAGGAGACTGAGCGACGTCCTCAGCGGAGCAGGAAAGCAGAGCGACGTCCTCAGTGGAGCAGGGAGGCGGAGCGATGTCCTCAAAGGACCCTGGTGTAGTGGCATCCACGGCAGTGTAGGGAAGCAAAATGGAGCTCTTGACTGCAACAGGAGATGGAGAAACTTCCTCAGTAGAACAGGGCGGCTGAGTGGCATCCTCAGTCACGCAGAGAGTCTGAGCGTCGTTCTCCATCGACTTTGCAGCCTGAACTTGGTTGGCTGTGTCGTCAGTCTCAGACATGAGGATAACTTGGTTTGTCATGAAGTCTGCTTCAGGCATGAGTAGAACTTGGTCGTCTGTGTCAGCAGACTCGGGCATGAGCAGAACTTGGTCGTCCGTGTCAGCAGACTCGGGTGTGATCAGAACTTGTTGGTCATGGCGTCAGGTTCAGGCGTGAGCAAAGCCTGGTTGGTCGTGACGTCGGTTTCAGGTGGGAGCAGAGCTGAGTTGGTCGTGACATCGGTTTCAGGCATAAGGAGACCTTGGTTGGTCATAACAGACTCTGGTGTGAGCATAACCTGGTTGGTCATGACGTCGGCTTCAGGCGTGAGAAGAACCTGGTTGGTCGTGATGTCGGTTTCAGGCATGAGGAGAACATGGTTGGTCATGTCAACAGACTATGGCGTGAGCATAACTTGGATGGTCGTGATGTCAGTTTCAGGCGTGAAGAGAACTTGGTGGTTGTGGCGTCGGTTTTGGGCTGGAACGTGGCATGGACGTTTACCTCGTTGATCTCAGACTGGAACTTGGCGTGGGAAGTCGCCTCATCGACCTCAGACAGGAACTTGGCATGGGAGGTCGCCTCATTGACCTCAGACAGAAACATGTCTTGGGAAGCCGTCTCTTCGACCTTGGACAGAAACTTGATGTGAGAGGCTTCATGTTGGAGCTATGGAGATGAGACCGCCTCGTGGGTCTCATGCTGGGGCTCTGGGGATGAGACCGCCTCATGGTTCTCATGCTGGTGCTCTGAGGTCATTGACCTCCGGCTGGAGCTTGGCAGGTGAGACCATCTTATAGGTCTCTGGCTGGAGCTCAGCAGGTGAGACCATCTCGTATGCCTCGAGTTGGAGATCTGGTGCCGGGGTAGCTACGTTGACCTCTGGCTGGAGCTCAGCAGGTGAGACCATCTTATAGATCTCCGGTTGGAGCTTGGCAGGTGAGACCACCTCGTATGTCTCAGGTTCAAGCTCTGGAGATGAGGTGACCATGATGACCTCTGGTTGGAGCTCTGCAGGTGAGACCGCCTCGTAGGTCTCAAGCTGGAGCTCTGAGGTCACCACATTGATCTCCAGCTGGAGCTAGGCAGGTGAGACCACCTCGAATGTCTCGAGCTGGAGCTCTGGTGCCGAGGTCGCTACATTGACCTCTGACTGGAGCTCAGCAGGTGAGACCACCTCATGGGTCTCAGGTTCGAGCTCTGGAGATGAGGTTGCCACGTTGACCTCCGGCTGGAGCTCGGCAGGTGAGACCACCTCATGGGCCTCAGGTTCGAGCTCTGGAGATGAGGTTGCCACGTTGACCTCCGGCTGGAGCTCGGCAGGTGAGACCACCTCATGGGTCTCAGGTTCGAGCTCTGGAGATGAGGTTGCCACGTTGACCTCCGGCTGGAGCTCGGCAGGTGAGACCACCTCATGGGTCTCGAGTGGGAGATCTGAGGTCACCACATTGACCTCTGGCTGGCGCTCAGCAGGTGAGACCACCTCATATGTCTCAAGCTGGAGCTCTGGTTCCAAGGTTGCCACATTAACCTCTGGTTGGGGCTCTGCAGTTGAGACCTTCTCATAGGTCTCAGGTTCGAGCTCTGGTGCCGAGGTCGCTACGTTGACCTCTGGCTGGAGCTCAGCATGTGAGACCACCTCGTAGGTCTCAAGCTGGAGCTCTGAGGTCGCCACGTTGACCTCCAGCTGGAGCTCCGCAGGTGAGACCACCTCATAGGTATCAAACTGAATCTCTGCGGTCGCCACGTTGACCTCAGGCTGGAGCTCGGCAGGTGAGACCACTTCGTGAGTCTCATGTTGGAGCTCTAAGTAGGAGGTTGCCCAGTTAGCCTGCTCATAATATGAAGTAAACGGCCCGTCAGGTTCATCTCTGAGGCATGGCTCCCCCACAAGATCCTCAAAGACTGCCCAGGATTCTGGACTGCTGAACATCCTCATGACTAGTCCCACAAACTGATTGACATTCTCCAGTCCCCTGGATCCCATGGCTGCTAAACCCTGTGCCCACTGGCGTGCTGGGCCACAAAACCGGGACAAAAGGAACCCTAGCCATTGCTTCTCGCCAGGCTTGGGGTCCGTTAGGCTATAAAAGTATATCTGGCAGTCCCCAATTCAGGATCACCAGCTCCGGGAGCTCGGTTCTTCTCCACTGCAGAAACTGGATCGAATCCACAGCTGGGACGGTTTGCCTGGTTTTCCTTGTGTGACGTCTCCTCCGTAGTCCTGCTGCATCCATGTTATGGCGCAGTATTCTGTTATGTTCCGGGATCTAATGGAGTGACTACGGATGCAAATGCAGATAAAGACATTTATTAACGAGAGGGCAGGCAGACAAATCCAAATCGTGATACAGGGACATGGTCAAAACAGGCAATGGGTCAGGCGATTGGCAAACGGGCAATCGCCTGATAACTGGGAAACTAGAAACGAGAGCTAGGTCATGAGCTAAACTCAATACTGTGCGAATTGCCCAGAGACAGGAGGGGTTTAAATGAATAACGTAATCATGGGTAAACACGGACAGCTGAAACCAATGTTGACACACCTTTGGACAACAACCAACTCAAACTGCAGCGCTGTCTCAAAGGGAAATCGTGACAGCTACACTATTATACATTTTCCACTGTCATGGTTCTGGGCTGGAGTCAGTTCTCTAACCGCTCTGTGTATATATCTGAATAATCTCATATAGGATGTGATTGGGTGTTAATTTACCCGCCAGATGCAAAGCGCTTTAGTTTAATGGTGTTCATTACTGATGCTCCGATCAGGATTTTTATAGCGAACGAAGCTTAATGTCAAATTGATATTAAATGCAGCCCATAGTAATTAAACACCATTTAATTTCTCATTTTATTTATATTTTATAAATGTATTATAATATCTATTTTTATACTAACTGATTTATTTATAACCAAGCATATATTCTGTCTTTACATTTTATTATTTTTTTGTTTGTTTGTTTATCAGTTTTAGATCGGTCCCCCAGTACAGTGTTGTCATGTCTGCTGATAATATTGCGTATTATGGGGGATTAAATTAAAACATGAAAACTGGAGTTGATTTTCTAGTGATATCTGCCAACCGTGAGTTTACATGAAGTGAATGCTCTGTCTGTTAGAGTTAGTGAAGGAGAGAGCGGCAGTGTACTGTATGTTTACAGACTGAACAGTTGCTACTCTTGATTATGATTGTTGAAGAATTATTTAATAAAGTAGTTTGAATTACATCCCACCTTGTAGCGTTAGCATTATTATAACACAGTCGCAGTTTCAGGTCATTTTGCGTGATCAATAAAAGATGGCAGTTGTGAGATCGGCAAGTTGAGAGAAGCAGATAATTACGGTGTTACTCTTGTCATCATAATGGCTTCTTTGCAGTATTTACACACTTGTTCGGTTGACTGAGGAGATGAAAAGCAGTGCGAAGGTAACTGTTGCGCTGTGTAGATGCATTTTGGAGTTTGTAGTTTTTATTCCAATTTTTATTATACAACTTTGAACAGGTCACTCGCACCGGTGCGCCTAAATATTTTTTCACAGTCACACAAAGTACTTTTCAGTAACAAATGCTACAGAAATGGGTGCACTGTAGAGCCCTGATGAGTCAAACAGAGTGAACAGAAGTGGACTGAGCTCACAGCCCTGAGGAGCCCCTGCGCGCAGTGTGGTGGTGCTGGAGATGCTGTTCCCGATCTGGACTGACTGAGGTCTACCAATCAGGAAGTTCAAGTTCCAGTTACAGAGGAGGTGTTCAGGCCCAGTAGGTTCAACTTTCCAATGATTCTGAGGTGTACCTCAAAATGATAGTACACCTTTCTCACAGTGTCACTCACACCATTTCAGCACTGTCTGATGTTGAATTACCAAATAAGAGCCCTACAAAATTTATATATACACTGTTTTGTTTTTACATTTAGAAACCCATAAAAGGAAAACTCCTTGATTCCACAGACCAATTTCACCTCACAATGATAGCACACCTTTCTCACAGTGTCACTCACACCATTTCAGGACTGTGTGATGTTGAATTACAAAATAAAAGCACTCTAAACTCATATAAGTGGTGTTTTGTCTACATGTATAGACACCCATAAAAGGAAAACTCCTTGATTCCACAGACCAATTTCACTTCAAAATGCTAGTACACCAATGATAGATAGATAGATAGATAGATAGATTTCTGCCCTGTCGAGTGTTGGTGTTTATATAGTTTATGACAAGACATTTCAGGAAATGTCCTGTAATCACCTCATTCTTCGATACTGGTTGTGCTGGTTTTCCGCACCCGATGTTTAAATGTGACCACACCTGTGAAGACGTGTACAGAGGACGCGGCGTCAATCGCTCTCCGTGTGACTGGGCTCAGGCTGTACGCCCCTTTCGCCCCGCCCCTTCCCTGTTCCAGACTACTTCAGTATGAGAATAGTTGATGACACTTCTGTTTATCTGTTTGTTTGTTCTTTTACCGCGCTGTATTCTTGTATGCGGGGCATCCAGATGTTTTAGCTGTTGAAGTTTTCTCGAATCTTCGAAAAGGAGGTATGTCTTCAGCGGATTTGTAGAAACATTTATAATGGTGTTAGATGGCGGCGGTGCGTCATGTTGCGGGTGAACTGCCAGTGTTGAATGTGAGAGAGAAACCAGTGTCGCGACGGTGCAGTGCTGAGTTTTAACACTGTATACAGTGTAAATATAGCCGCTGGTAAAACCCCTCTAACAGGAAGCAGAGACCTCCGGCAGGCTTGCACGGCTAGCTGAGCTAACATATATATTATCTGCTTTCTATTAACTGGTTGTTGAACATGTTTTAAAGCTTTAATTTGATAAACAGGTAAGGTCCTACTTCCTAAAGCACTGAGTTCTGAGCTAGCGTTTATCTACTACAGTTTCCGACAGCTAATAGCATGCTAGCATCTGTCTGCGTTTTCTCCTTAACTTCCTTAACTTTCACTGACTCAGTTTAACTCCTGATTATCTACACACTGTGCTCTTTTACTTTATATAAAATATATATATATATATATACACACACACACACACACACATTTTACACTCACACTGATAACCAGACGGGGAATTTAACTAATTTAAGTAACTGTGTCCTGAGATTAAATTTGTTTACGTTTACTGACATGGACTTATACTTTACAGTGTTGTTGTTGTTTTTCAGGAATTTGAATCTATCAACATCCTCGCAGTTTTATCAATATAAGATTGAGAATATTGATTTGTGAGACATAATGATGAGACCAGGAGGTCAGTCCATTTTTTGTTGTTTATTTTACCCAGTTGGGTTAAGAGATGTTGTTGTTGTTGTTGTTGTTGTTGAGTTTTTAATTCAGCATTGTTGTGCTTTTTTGATTTCAGGAATTGTGAAATTGATCATCCTGATTTCTACCCTTCTCTTGGTGGTGTTCCTGGCTTTTCAGCTCCTGGAATTCCACACGGATTTTCATTTGCCACACGCATTATGTAAATATACCCTGCTCATGATTTCCTGATTGTTCTGTTCTGTGCTGGATTACATGTTTTAACACAGCTAATGAGTGTTTAACAAAGTAAATGTTAGTAATGCAGTCAGCACAGCACTCGCTTCACCAGGATATTTACCTATTTCATAACGGCAGGTTGTGGTTGATCCTGGCATTAGATCCGTGTATTTGCTCATAAAAGTGATGAATCATAAGCAAGACTTTTTCGAAGGTGTATGAGAGCTGTTCCGATCTGAAGAAAGCCCTTTAGACAGTTTGCTTTTTAAGAATCTTTACAGTTTTTATATTGAATCAAAATGGATGTTGCATGCTTATGGAGGCACATCCATGCCAAAAATCCAAGCGCGTCATTGACGCTCTCACACGTGGACACTCGACCCACAATTGTCACTTTTTTTTTTTTTGATAGTTTTCGATTTATACCTTTTGTAACATATTATGTAATATAACACGTGTAAATACAGGGTATCTTTACCAGTTTTTAATAGACAGGAAGTGTTCGACCAGTTTACTAGCTAGCCTTTGCATTTTTGGGATGTCAATAGCTCGCGATCCAACCAGCTGTTATCATCATATTGATATTCATGTAGTAAGACTTCTCATAATTAATTAATGAAGAATTAATTAGATTATTAAAAGAATTAATTAATAATTAATTAATTGTGACTTTACTGTTATGACTTGAAGCCACTGACTCCAACGTTGAAATACTCATTTTAGTGAAAGATTTAGTTGTAAGTCATATTTCTATCTTGTAAATAAAATACAGACGGTTTACCTCAAGATGAAAACCTCTGGTAACACACAAGAACAGAAAGGCCGGATTAGACTTTGCTAGAAAACATCTAAAAAATAAATAAATAAATAAATAAATAAAAACATGACCAGTCCTGGAACAAGATTCTGTGGGCAGAGGAAACTAAGATGAACTTGTACTAGAATGATGGGCAGAGAAGAGTTTGGAGAAGGAAAGGCTCATGATCTAAAGTATGCCACGTCATCTGTTAAACATGGTGGAGGAAGTGTTATGGCGTGGGCATGCAAGGCTGCCAGTGGAACTGCTTCACTGCTGTTTATTGATGATGAAACTGCTGATGGAAGGAGCAGGATGATTTCTGAAGTGTATAGAGTGATACTTTCTACTCAGATTCAGTCAAATGCTGCAAAACTGATAGGACAGTGCTTCACAACACAGTTGGATAACGACCCAAAACATACAGCGAAAGCAACCCAAGCGCTTCCTAAGGCAAAGAAATTAAATGTCCTTAAATGACTTTTTGTTGACTGTATATTAGGAGAAAAATTGGTTTTGTGCTGTTTTTACGCTCTACACTCATTGCACTTTCAAGTGATTTTATTACTGGCTTCATTAATATCTTTAATTTATTTATTCATTTTCATATGGTTCATTTACATGTGATTTCATTTTCATGAGATTCATATTCAAGTGATGCATTTTCAAGTGATTCGTTTACTAATTTGCTTCTCTTTAAATCCAGTTTTAGACTGTGATATTACAAAGGTCTTTCCAGATTATTACTTGCTACACTGTATGAGATAACCTCAGTACTGGCTTCATTAATATGTGCTTCAGAGCAAAACGTTCAAATTGCTTTCTTTTTCTCTGTAGTGAAACCTGGAGCCATGGAAAGTTGTGAGTATATTTGTCCTATAAACACCATTTGTGTACTTCTTAACCTACTAACACTGTAATTTGCTGATGCTGAAATGCTAAAATAAAAACCAAGGTGTACAATAAGACCAAAGTGCAAATGTTTGAAACAAAAATTTTCGTTCATCCTCAGTAACCACTTTATGCTTTAAGCGCTTTAAAGCTCTCTTGGTAACCACTTTCACATGTCAGCACCACGTTAGCAGAGGGTTTTAATTAGAGATGCACCGATGTTTCGGCCGATAAAGGCGATTCTTCATACTATTGGCCGATAATTTAAAAACATCCGATGATCAGGGCCGATTATATCCTGTCAATCAAAAGAGGGCAGGGAAACACATCGAATTCGTGCTTGTGTAAAGACGATGTCTCTTGTGTGGAATCATGACAAAACTGCAGTCTATAATCTCTGTAAGCTCTGCACTGATAATATTTTACACTGGACGCTGCAGCAGAGCAGAATCGGTGCGTGTTTTTTTCGGTGTGCATGTTAGAGTTTCCGCTGTGAGACTTAATGTATATTTTTTTTTTTGCCGAGTTGCTAACGCTGAATTAAAGCACAAGTACACGGTTGAAAGATTTAAATAAAGATGACTTGACAAAGTCTATATTGCACAGAAACATACATTTGTAGAGTAGTATATTTCATATCCAGTTAATATTAATATATAAAAAGTTGATATTATATATTACCAGTGTGATGTCAGTGATGAAGTAGAAATGTGTTTGTTTGTGGTGAGTGAGTGTGAGACTAACAGGAGGTTTTTAGAATTCAGTCAATTAATTCTGTTAATATGAATTAATAACATTCAGTAAGTTAAGAATCTTACTTCAATCTTCAGAATTGAGTCCATGTGTTAATGTTAATTAGAGTAATGTGTTTTGTGTTTGAGACCAATTACCGTGAAACAACTTGTCGAAATGGAGAGAATAAAGTTTTTATTTGTATCTCTTTCAGAATTGTGGAATTAATTATTATTCATTTAAAAGAAGGTATAAAAGGCAGAACTATCGGTATCGGTTTCGGCTGAGAAATTTGGTATCGGTTCATCTCTAGTTTTAATGAATTGCTCATAAGCCGGCACCAGTCAGTGGAGCGATTCCGCTCTAACCTAACTGATTTCTCAACTGATTCGAGTGCTTCTGTCTCACTCCAAGCACCCAGTGTTCCCAGGACCCTAACCAGGATCTGAGGTTACTGAGAATGAATGAATGAAATGTTTAGCTTCTGCAATCATACAAAATCGTACAATTGTTTAAGCCGATACTCAGAATGAGTATAACTGCTTCTTTGTGAAGTATTTTTTATTTTTTTTTTGCTCTCTTGCAAGTGCAGCACAGCGTGGCATCATTTTCACAAAACTATAAAACCAATTTATACTTGACTAATCCAGTCATACAGCTGCAATCAAAATTATTCAACCCCCGTTGCAAATCGGCTTTATTGTGAAAATTTCAGACTTTCAGCTGTTTGCAAAGAACAAATCAAACAAAAGCAGTTGAAATAATTCAACACAATGGATGTCGTTGCACATCGCAATGTCTGAATCCTTTCTTGTGAAATACAGCCATGCTTTACAACATTTAGTCTTAGGCATTTTAATTTAAGCACGTTTAATGTAGCTAGCTAACGGTAGGCTACCTGCTGCCATCAGGGCAAGTGTAACTGGTGCATTCGCACGCTCCTCGGATGGTCTCATTTCCCAAGTTGTGCTTTTAAGTCGGAATGTGAAAACAACATGGACACTAACGTTACTACAAAGATATGTTGGATTTCTGTGATCAGAGCTTTATATTACAAAGTGATTTTGTCCCAGAGTTGTTACTGCACCAGTAACAACTCTGGGACAAAACGACACAGACACATCACTTCTATTCAGGGGGTGAATAATTTTGAGACTGGAGAAGTCATTATAAGTTGCATTTTCAGTTGAATTTGGGAAAACCACTTGAAGCATTCATTGTGTTGAACTATTTCAATTGCTTTTGTTTGGTTTGTTCATCGCAAACAGCTGAAAGTCTGTAAATTTTGATAATAAACCTGATTTACAATGCGGGTTGAATCATTTTGATTGCAGCTGTGTCTTCTAAATTAACTCAAAGCTGCAGGTTTATATCTCAGCGATTTAAAAAATTCTGTCCTTGGTAAATGTTCTGTAAGGATTTTGAATGTTAATAGATTACACACTGTATATATAAAAATGTTGTCACAGCTAGTTTTAAGGAGCTGAACATTCTGAAAGTGAATAATTTACAACCCCAATTCTGAAAAAGTTGGGACAGTATGGGAAATGCTAATAAAAACAAAGAGGAGTACTTTGACTTGTATTTTTTTTTATTTTTTTTTAAGTATAAAGATGAGGTATTTGTTGTTTTACCTAATCAACTGCATAGTTTTTTGAAGATAAATGTTTATTTTGAAATTGATGAATGTAACACGCTCCAAAAAAAGGTTGGGACAGGGGCAGTTTAGGACTAATAGTGATGTGAGAAATTGAAATAAGAAGGTGATGTGAAACAGGTGAAGGTAATCGTCTAATCATAGTATATAAGGAGCCTCCAGAAAAGGTCTAGACCTTGAGGAACAAGCATGAGTCGAGTCTCACTGATCTGCCAACAGATGTGTCAGAGAATAATCCAACACTGTGAGAAGATCTTTCCACAAAGACAAATGGGTAGGATTTTGGGCATTTCACCTTCTACAGTGTACAATATACAACCCATTTCCAAAAAACTCACAGATCTGCCAAGGTTTACTTCTGAAAGACTCTGCCTCTCTAATCTCTTTTATACCCAATTATGTGACTGACCTGTTGCCAATTAACCTCCAGCTGTTTCTTTTTAGTAACACTTTTTTCCAGCCTTTTGTTGCACCCATCCCAAATTTTTTGAGACACGCTGTGGCCATCAAATTAAAAAACGACCTTATTTTTTTTTCATAAATGCTACATTTCCTCAGTTTAAACATTTGATATGTTTTCTATGTTCTGCTGTGAATACCATATGGGTTTATGAGACTTGCAAATCATTGCATTCTGTTTTTATTTACATTTTACACAGCGTCCCAACTTTTATGGAATTGGGGTTATAATTAAAAGATTCAAGGAATCCGGTCAGATCTCGGTGTGTGAAGGGAAAGGCTGAAAACCACTTCTGCATGCGCGTGATCTCCGATCACCCAGACGTCACTGTCTTAAAAACCGTCATGAGTCTGTAATGGAGATCCTGACATGCGCTTGGGAATACTTCTGTAAACCTTTGTCACTCAACACCATTCAACGCTGCATCCACAGATGAAAGTTAAGGCTTTACTATGCAGAGCAGAAGCCATACATTAGCGCTGTCCAGAAGCTCCACCCACGTCTCTGGGCTCGGTGTGATCTGAGATGGACAGCAGCACAGTGGAATCGTGTTTTGTGGTCCGACGAGTCAATATTTCAAATAGTTTTAGGACAAAACAGCCGTCATGTTCTCCGGGCCAAAGAGGAAAAGGACCGTCCAAGCTGTTATCAGCGTCAGGTCCAAAAGCCAGCGTCTATCATGGTATTTGGGTGTGTCAGTACCCGTGGTATGGGTAACCTGCACGTCTGTGGGGGCAGCATTAATGCAGAATGTACACATTTTGGAGCCAAACCACATTCTGCTCGGATTACAAGCGCATGGTTGCGTAAGCAGAGAGTGTGGGTGTGAGCATGGCCTGCTGCAGTCCTGACCTGTCTCCGATTGAGAATGTGTGGTGCATTATGAAGCGCAAATTAAGGCATTGAAGGCCCTGTACAGTTACACAGCTGAAGAAATGCATAATGGATGACTGGGGAAATTTCGGCTTGCTAAACTTAACCAGCTGGTGTCTTCACTCAGCGTCCAAACGCTTAATAAGTGTTATTAAAATAAATGGTGATGTTACACTGCGGTAAACAGTCGACTGTCCCAACTTTTTTGGAGTGTGTTGCAGTCATCAGATTAGAAATGAGTGTATATTTTTAAAAATTAATTAAATGCACAAAGTTAAACATCAAATAATGTGTTTTTGATATAGTGCAGGGTGAATAGAATTTTCAAATGACTCTTTTTGTTTGTTTGGGGTTTTGTTGTTTTTGTTGTTTGTTTTTTTTTGGCATTTTCCATACTTTTCCAGTATTTTTTTTTCAGAAAAATAAAAGCGAAAACCTGCGGTGAGAAAGCAAATAATGAATGTTTTTAGTGTACATCATTTTAGGAGCGTATGATGAAATTCAGTTCTGAAAAGCAGAAGAATCCTGTTGTCATAATTTAAATTAAACCAGAGCATTTTTTTTTTAGCTTGTCAGCCTGTGTTGATAAAGTGCTCGTGTAAGTCTAGAATCATTGTGAGTGTAATGGATTGTTCACAGTGGGTGTGAACAGGATCTAAGTATCTGATTGCTATTGAGCAGGTGCTGGGTTGACTGTTTGTCTTTTTAACTAAATATGTATCCTTATAAAATAGAGTTGAGTTTCTGTTATACATACACTAAATGGTTTGTGGACACATCGCACATACGTGGTTCTTCCCTAAACTGGTACCATAAAGTTGGAAGCACACAGTTGTGCTTTAAAATATACAATTTCCCTACACTGGAAACAAGAGGCCCAGAAACCTGTTCCAGCATGACACCGTCCCTGTGCACAAAGAGAGCTCCATGAAGACATGGTGTGTTAAGGTTGGAGTGGAAGAACTCGAGTGACCTACACAGAGCCCTGACCTCACTAATGCTCCTGTAGCTGAATGAACACAAATCCCCACAGCCATGCTCCAAAAAAAATTATTTATTTATTTTTAAATATAAATTAGGATTTCTATATAATGACTGCTTCAGAATGCAGGGTTGTGCTACTCCTAAGAGTGAATTTGACAAATACTATTATAGACTTAATCGCAGTAGAACCCAGGTTGAAAATATCCATGTATGTAATAAAAAAGACAATTAACCAAGACCTTTTCTCTTTTAGCTACAGAGGCAACTCCTCACAAATGTGGCGTGTATAAGCCCTGTCCTGAACACCATTTCACCTTCAAAATGGCCAGTGGAGCTGCCAGTATCGTCGGGCCCAAAATCTGCCTAGAGGATGAGATGTAAGTGCTTTCTTCTGGCCTGGGTACTAGAACACATGGCTTCTTCCAGCTACACTGTGTCATGTGTGTGTGTGTGTGTGTGTGTGTATACATGCACAAGTCCAATGAACTTTTCACATTCAAAACAGTAAAATAAAGACATTCATTTTCGTTGATTCTGAGTATTCTGCTAAAGCTAACGGCATCGCAGTACATGCATTTGAGGTCGTGCCATCGTCTGGGAAACCGCTTATACTTCCAGTTAGTAAAAAAAACCTCTACCGTTCCATTTGAGATGATAGGACCATTCTAAAATTCATACGTTAGATGGTAGAGTGCATAGAGCAAGTGTACAGTACGGCATTTGGCACACAATTTTGGTATGATGCCTGTTTTCGGAACAAGTAACACGGTGGTTAAACGTGCCCCGTGCCATGCGCAGACACTGCACGATAGTGCCATGCGCAGTGTCATGCGCCATCATTATCTATGTGTATGAATCAATAATGAACTTTGTTGACTGTGGTTTTCATGATCGATTATTATCAATTTTATTAATTAGTTGTTGCTGCTCTAAACAGCTGCTTACATAACTTCCTAGTCCAGAGTGATCAGAGTTTGTGAACCAGGCGATTAACCTCGCAGTGTTAAGATTAACCTGCAGTACATTCCCTTCGGTGTCCAGTATTAGCCTTATTGGATCACTTGGTCTACACAGCTGCACAGTCTCTTGAGGAAGACTTCTTAGATGGGGCTTCTGGGCCTCCTGGCTAATTTGTACTCCAGGCCCCAAGCCCCCACCCCAATTATCTTTGTTTTTACATGTGGAACTAAGAAATCATTATCAATAAACATAACAATTATTGCATATTCAATAAGAGACTAAATTTGAACAGCTAATAAATTAACTGAAATTATGCATTTATAAGTATATTCAAATAACTATATATACAGTACAAGTAATTAACATTGTTCTCTCTCTCTCATACACAAACACTATAGAAACTCTGTCTGGATGTCTTTATAAGCTGTTGACTTGTGATTTCTTATTCCCCAAGTACCAAGAACAATGAACTTTTTTATTATTATTATTATTATTATTATTATTATTCATTGAGTGATTAATAAGTCTCACACACGAGCAGCTCCAGAAAGAAATGTGGAAATTAGCTAAAACGGTGACCGGATCATTGAATCAGTGAGTTGAACTCAAGAATCAAATCGGTTCTATTCGTGAATGAATCATTCAGACTGGTTTTATCAACGGGATTCTCCAATTCATTGCAATGAGCCGACTCAAACGATTCCTTGACGAATCGGACATCGTTATAACACTTCAGTCATAAACTCACTAGGGACAATTAAAGCAGATTTATCACTGCATTAAATTTCAGTTGATTCCTCACAGAAGGTTGTTGCAAGGCTTCAGAATGCTGGAATATATACAACACTGGACTAGTTTTATTATCGCTCGGTGCTTTTCCGTCCTTTTTGAAGCTCAGTGCTCCATTACTATTGCTCGATTGCGTGGAAAAACATACATTCTTGGAAATATTGTGTTCCAACTTTCAAGGATAAACATCGGGGTGAGAAACTGATCAAATTTCTAGTTTATGTTAACTATAACAGCTTCATACAGGCTAGCTCCAGAATCATAGCACAAAACCAGGGAACATAAATCACCTTATTTTTTTTTTAATAACTGAATTCCCCATTTTGCTCTCGCCTCTTTTTCATGTTTTTCTTTACTCTTTTGGTATCCTGATTTTGTCTGCTGCATATCTTGCCGTCTACCCGATGCATGTAACGACTCACAAATGTGAAGTGCCATGTTTCTGAATAATCCGCAAACGTCTTGTGGAGACACACATGCACTTGGCACAGTCATTATTATAAATAGATTATAAATGGATTATTGTGCAAAGAGACCATTTAAATACCAAATCATACAGGAAAGTATGGGGTTCTGCTGGGCCCTATGTCTGACCAGGGCTTTTAGAATCGCCCTAATCTTCCCCCCATTACGGCGCCCCTGCTGAAGATCATCGTATAAGTGTGTATGCGAAGAGCCATCCGTAATCAGCAAATTGGCCAATAAGAGCCTCATGATGGCTATGTGTCGAGAGGAGAGCCATGGGGCAGAAGAATGCTAACCATCTGAACACTAATCTGAATACTAGTCAGATCAGCCTCACCTGGGTCACTTTGATGAAGTTGTATGCTATTAAAAGAGCTGAAATACCTGAGGAGTCAGACCCAGCAGGTCTATATTCAAGGACACCAGTTGGGAGTGGACTACAAAGCTAATCACCATATGGTTTTTGAGTTTCTGTAATGTGAGAGGAGAGTATTAACGACTCAGTTTTATATATGATGGGCCAGCAACATTGGTGTTAGAGAGATATCAAACAGTCCACTGCAAGGCATTGATTGTTAGCCATGGATGGCTATGACTATGGCTGGAACCTTTCAACTACAAGATATTTTTATGCTTCTGCTACTAGGTGGCATTGTGTGTCCATATGAGATTCCCTTTAGCATGATATCTCAAGAACAAGTGGTTTGTATTATTGTCAAAGTCACAGTAAGGTCAAATATCTGACTTTTTTTTTTCTTCTTCAATAACTTCCTTCCTGTTTGAAGTATATTTTAAGGGTATTCGAGACATAGAAATTAGTAAGAAAAAGGACTAGGCTTGTTGGCAGCAGAAGCACCCCTGTCAATAATGTTGGTGTCTAGCCGGTGTCCGGTGTCACCCAGAAGAAGATGGACTCTGTTTTCAGTTTGGTTCCTCTCAAAGTTTCTTCATCTTTTCGTTCAGGGAGTTTGTCTTTGCCATCATCGCCTCTGGCTTGCTCATTAAAGATAAATCTAAATCTGTATCCAAATATCTTTAAAGCTGCTTTGTGACAGTGGCCATTGTTGAAAGTGATATATAAATGAAATTGAATTAAATTGAAGTTCTACTTGTTTTTTAATAGGTTTACATCTCTATGATCTTTCTCTCCTCAGATTGATGAGTGGTGTGAGGAACAACGTTGGAAGGGGTTTGAACATTGCCCTAGTCAATGGTATGGCTTGCTGGTGACAAACAGTTTGATTTATCATGGAGACTTGGACTTAAATGAGACTTTTCTAAACACTGACGCACCAAACGTATGCTTCTTATAGGAAAGACTGGCAGGCTCATCCGTACTGACTCCTTTGACATGTGGGGTGGAGGTAAGCATTCGTTTCTTGCACACATTCTGCACACACCGCTTTCACCTGTTTGTGAATTTGTTACTAGACCATAGTCTAATTTTTTGTTGCTAATATCCAGAGCAATTTAAACAACATGCAACTAAACTAGATAGCAAAAGTAGTCTGGTCTTTAATATGGTCTTTCAGCAACCATAAACAAGGGAAAAATAAAGTTAAATAACAATCCTTGTTCAGTAACGTTATAACATCTCCATGTCTCCCCCAAGTCTCCATGCCTTGTTTTTCGTGGTGGTTAATGGACTGGGTGTAATCCTGTAATGCTCTGTGAACATGTGAATTAACATAGCATGATATACATTCATATCCACAAATATTTGGGCATTGACAAATGTATTGTTATTTTAGCTGTCTACCCCAGTACATTGAATTAAATTTAAATAATTAATATGAGCATGCAGTCTGTGTGTACATAGCTTTATGGAACAATAAATAAAAGCATTTCTATTGTTTGTACAGAAATCTGGGTTATTTTTGGAACTCAGTAAGCTGTGTAGGGATTTTAGCCAGCGGTGGGCGGAGCACAGACACACAGGAGGCTGTTTCAATGTTATGGGAGATTTATTTAAGACAATCGGTGAGCGAGGGTGCGCGCGCGTGTGTGTGTGTGTGTGGGTTGAAGGGCGATCGGGTGGTGAGGGTCTCAGCCGTCGGCGGTTACAGATGAGGGGGCGGGGCGGAGCCGTCACTCGCGTCGGAGTCACCTGAAACCCAAAAAAACACACAACAGCGATTAGCAAGCAGGCACGCGTCGGCAAAACTGCATAAAACACGCCAGAGATTTGCGCACATGCTCGGTGATACTTCTCTCTTTCTGCGAGTGGAATGTCGCCCTTTTATACTCTCCCCTCGCTTGCTGGATGGTGGAATTCTTCCGCATGGCGCACCATTCACAAGCCGTGGGTGTGTCTGTGGCCCCGCCCTGCCGCCACGTGCTCTCTGGATGTCCAAAACATTTGGTGGCGCTGAAGCGGAACTGTCTCTACTGCGCCACTGTGGCAGTCGCGTGAGGAGCGATCTTTGTTTCCTGTGGGCCGGCTACCGGCCTGGTGCCGCAGCTGGTGTTCAGGTTTGGCTACTAGTGCAAACCACTGAGGAAAAATCGAACCGTGCATCTTCTGTTCATTCTTATTAATAAACTTGGTCTTTGTCCTGCATGCAGGGTTGCCAGGTTATATGTATAGGTATAATGGCCATGACTTACAGATGTATACCATGCACCACTGTTAGCTTGTTTCCCCTAAAAAACTGAGAAAAAGAAGAAATATGCTTCTGCCTGTTCTTATTCCCTAACATATTTGGGCTACATTTTTTGTAGCTTTTGAGTCGTAGTTAGGGTGGGAATTTTGCTGAAACCTGGCAAACCTTTTTTGTTTCATCCTGAAGGACCCCATTTCACACACCTAGTCTGAAGCTTCAGTGGGGAAAAACTAATACTCTGAATGTTATTTCATGTTTTTATTCATATTTGTTAGGATGCATTATCAGTTCAATCTGAATAATGTTATTTGAGTAATGTAATAACCCTCTTGTATGTTTAATATTGATATTGTTAGATATGGTTATATGTTGAGAAAACCACTTTAAATGAAATTGGATTTATTTTATTTTTGGTATTTTTTTTTTTGTCTAGATGTCAGCTTACTTATCAAGTTTTTGAAGGATATTGAAGATGGAACAGTTGTCATGATGGCTACTTTTGATGACTCTTCTACAAAGTAGGTTCTCTTAATGATTTATTTATAGTGAGACTAAGTAAATATTTGGATACTGTTGATTTAATTTTATGTAATGCACTCACTGGCCACTTTAATATTCATGCATAATATTCATGCTCATTCATGCAGTTATGGTCAAGAGCTTCAGCTTATGTCCACATCAGACATAAGAATGGTGAAAACGTGTGATCTCTGTGACTTGAACCGTGGCATGGTGGTTGGTGCCAGATGTCTGGTTTGTGTATTTCAAAAAACTGCTGATCTCCTGGGATTTTCACACTCAACAGTCTATAGAGTTTGCACAGAATGTTGAGGAAGAGAGTGGCGAAAGTTCTGTGGGTAGAAACTGAGAAAAATGGGCAGATGGGTTTGAGCTGCCAGGGAGGATGTAGTAAATTATCTTCTCATTCTGTATAACTGTGGTGAGCAGAAAAGCATCTCAGTATGCATAAAACATTGAATTTTGAGGTGGATGGGCTACAGCAGAACATCACATTGGGTTCCACTCCTGTCAGCCAAGAATAATAATCTGAGGCTATCCAGGGGCACAGACTCACCCAAACTGGACACTTGGAGATTAGGGGGGAGATTAGCCTGAGATTAGTTGGAGATTAGTCTTCAGCTGTCCAGTTTGGGTGAGTCTGTGCCCATAATAGCCTCAGATTCTTCTTCTTAGCTGACAGGAACCAGACGTGGTCTTCTGCTGTTCCACATTCAGGTTTGATGGGTTGTGCATTCTGAAATGCTTTTCTGCTCGACCATGACCATGGTTGTAGAGTGCTTATTTGAGTTACTCCCTGTCAGCTCAGACCAGTCTGGTCATTCTCCTCTGCTCTCTCTCATCAAGGTGTTTCAGCCTCCAGACCCACCACACACAGGATGTTTTTTTGTTTTTCGTACCATTCTGTGTAAACCGTCCCCATTCTTTTGAGTCTGCTGTGTGTGGAAAATGTCAGGTAATCAGCAGATTCTGAAACCCTGCGCCCATCTGACACCAACAAGCACGCCACAGTTAAAGACACTGAGATGACCCCTTTCCTCCATTCTGATGTTTTATGTGAACATTAACTGAAGCTCTTGACCGGTTTATGCTTGATTTTATGCATTGTTCTGCTGCCACATGATTGAATGATTAGATAACTGAATGAATGTGCAGCTGAACAGTCTTCCAAATAAAGTGGACAATGAGTGTATACTTCCAGTGCAAATATCCACTTTAAATTTACATGCATATAATGTGTCTTAACTTTGTACTTATTAATATTAACACCAACATATGTATTTATAAGCATAAACAAATGTATGTTTAAAAAATGTAATTTATAGGAGGGAAAAGTTTGGACACTAAAAATATATGTATGTATAGGTTACATACATGTATATGTGTGTGTGTGTGTATAGGTTATATATATATATATATATATATATATATACATACATACACACACACACAATATGTGTGTGTATATATAGGTTACATAAAAATAAATTACATTTTAGGTTTAAATGCTGCAAAGAATGTTCTGGTGTCATTATAAAAGATGATGCTATTGGTTGGGAAGATGTCTCAGGGACGACATTATTAAACCACACTCAATTGGAAATAGTTACAGAACAAAGACCTTAAACATCCCTGTTAGTACAATTGATTTGATAATACAGAACCACGCACATTTCATTTCAGAATTTCATTTCGTTCCCACACTTCACGCTAAACTCCTCTGCTGAAAAAGCAGCACAGGGATACACACGTAAAAGCGTTTACACAAATTAGATCTCTTTTGGAACAACATACTCTGATCAGACGAAGCAAAAAATTAGAACTCTTTGTGGTTTAATTCTGGCCCATGACGAGATGAATGATTGCCAGTGTTGCAAAAACCTAATTACTTGTTACCATAGATGTATGTTACCAAGCTGTAATTGCCAACAAATGCTTTGCAACAAAGTGCTAATTTCAGTCATATTTGTGATGTCCAAATACTTCTTTCTCTTTTCAGTTAAATTTTTTAAGCATATCTTTTGTTTTTTTTTTGTTCATTTTTATGGCATGAAGTGGATATTAAAGAACAAAAACCATAGTGTCTGAATACTTCACCGTAAACCAGAGTTATAATGTGAATAATTGAAGTGCATCTGTTTCTGGAATTATCTACATACAGAATTATTTAGAATAAATTATAAGTCTTAATGAGTGACCTTCAAACTGAAATGTAATTTAATGAACAGTATTGAAAAAAGGGGACATTCTTAAAATACAGTACTCGGATTTATTTGGGAGATCTGCTTTCATGATATAAAACTATG
This sequence comes from Ictalurus furcatus, assembly GCF_023375685.1. Taxonomy (NCBI): domain Eukaryota; kingdom Metazoa; phylum Chordata; class Actinopteri; order Siluriformes; family Ictaluridae; genus Ictalurus; species Ictalurus furcatus. The sequence goes on along the minus strand of NC_071268.1, from coordinate 2,886,161 downwards.
AATGTTATAAATTTCTTTATAACCTTCTTTTTCCTCTTTTAAACAGACTTAATAGTGAGGCAAGGAAGTTAATATCAGCATTTGGCAGCTCCTATATCAATTCACTCAGCTTCAGGGACAACTGGCTCTTTGTTGGAGGAAAAGGGATCAAAACCAAGAGTCCTTTTGAACAGGTGAATGTGGCTCAGAAATGGCATTGGATTCTTTTTCCTTTTCTTTGGTGTTTGAGAGATACACGTCGTCTTATATACACTCGCTGTAAACTTTATTGGGAAAACTATATTAATACTGGGTAGGGGCTCCCTTCAGGGGCCTTCTCAGTCAGATCCGGTGACTAGGAAGGCCACTGAAGAACATTGAACTCATTGTCATGTTTATGAAACCAGTTTGAGATGACACTTGATTTGTGACATGGTGTACTATTGTGCTGGAAGTAACCATTAGAAGATGGTAAATTGTGACCATGGATGGATGCACACGGTCTGCACAATAGGCTGAGGCATTATAGAGATGGATGATTGGTATTAATGGGCCCACAGCGTAGCAAGAAAACATTCCACACACCATTACACCACCTCCACCAGCCTGGACTGGTGACACAAGGCAGGTTGGGTCCACGGACTCATGCTATTGGTGGCAAATTCTGAACCGACCATCTGTGTGCTTCAGCAGAAATCGAGATTCATCAGACCAGGCTATATTTTTCCAGTCTTCAACTGTCCTGTTTTGGTGAGCCTGTGCCCACTGCAGCCTCAGCTTTCTGTTCTTGGCTGATAGAAGTGGAACCCGACGTGGTCTTCTCCTCTTATAGCTCATCCACCTCAAGGTTCCACATGTTGTGCATTCTGAGACGCCTTTCTGCTCACCACGATTGTACAGAGTGGTTATCTGAGTTACTGTAGGTGTTTCTGTCCGCAGAACTGATGCTCACGGGATGGTTTTTCTGTATTGCACCATTCTATGTAAACTCTAGAGACTGTTGTGTGTGAAATCAGCAGTTATAGAAATACTCAGAGCAGCCCATCTGGCATTAACCATCATGCAACGGTCAATTACATTATTAAATGAATGATTAGGTGTTCGTGTTCCTAATAAAGTGCTCAGTGAGTGTAGATGTGAATCTCTACATCTATTGATTCTGCACTAAAATTCTAATTAAGGGGAATTCTTTTATGAAAATAATTAGTAAGCCTGTTCTGTGAAGTTAATTGTGTAATGAAATGTAACTAAACTTCTTCTAATGTTCTCAGTACATTAAGAACAATGCTGAGACCAACAAGTATGAAGGCTGGCCAGAAGTTCTGGAAATGGAGGGTTGCATTCCTCGGAAGCACGACTGATATCCTCTAGATCATCCTTCTTGGACCAAATGATGTAGATTCTCTGCGTGCCCAGTCAATCAAAAGAAAAGTTCTTCCATAGATTTCACTTTTCCCCACAATATGCAAATGACCCTTGATTATTATCTTAATGAATATGCAATCTGAATGACAGACTACAAATTGAAAAGCAAAGCTGTATGATGAGCTACAGTCAGGGCATTATGGCATTTCATAGCAACTCATACTCATGAAATTATGTATCAGAATCATATTTATAATTATCTAAAGAGTATCACAGATCTGTAATTTTATTAAATTAGAATTGAATTGGGGCTTTTTAGTATTATATTAACACTGCCGGTCATGAGTGCAGTTAAGGTATAAATGGGAATGGTGGAAAACAAAACCCTCACAAGCAGGATGTGATAAGAATATACAGTATAAAAAATGGTATACTGTAGTTGTGCTCGGTACTGGTGAAGAGAGTTTTGCCATGTAAATATTAGATTTTTTTTAATGTGTTGTTCCTAAAAAGTGAAAAAGCATTATACCTTTTTTATGTTGACGGATTGTAAAGCTGGTGCAGACAGCTACTGCTACGGCTTCTTGGGTGAATTTTTGGTTTGTTTCGTTTTTTGAAAATCATGTCTGTTAGGTTTTATATATATATATATATATATTCTGCGGTAAACTGATTACCTGTGTCTTTGGCTCATAGAATTATTTTACTCAGAACGTATAATAACATCCCCTTTCAGCTACGTTGCCCATTTATTGTACTAAACCATCACGAGGAATCATTTTGATAATTATGCGGCTCAACACAAGCTGAAGCGCTTTCATTAAATTGCTTCTGGCACTTTAATCTAGTTTACAGAGTTTCTTCTTCTAAAGCAGATGTTTGTGAAAATTGTTTAGGTTAAAATTTGTTTAAATGTTCTACTGCTCATATTTTTTGGTGTTTGTAAAGATTATTCGTAGCTTAGAGTAAAACTTTATTTTATTACTTGGGTGTTTGAATGCATATGAATGTTACACTTTTAAGTTATTTTATGAACATAGAGAACCCTGATATTTTATTGATTGTATTTATTTTATTGTCTACTGCATTTAGGGTGGCAAGCTGCAGTACTGGAGGGCCATAGCAAGACTGAGTTTATCATTCTACCTCATTTAACACATCTCATTCAACTCTTCAGCTAGTGGTAGAAAAGGAAAAACATATCAGTTTTGGCCCTCCAGTATGCAAGTCTGATGGTATTGATTAATGTATTACTTTAATTATTTCTATTCATGACCAGCTGTTTCTGTAGTGTCCAGTACGATGATCTGTTATACCAAATGTATAGACCGCATGTCTGTGGCACTAAGCAAAATCAGAGAAATATTTTCCTTTGCTGTGAAGCCTAGCCTAGAACATGCTCCACTGGACATTGTCGTGTCCCCTACAATAATAGATTTGAAAACTACCAGTCTCTTGTTAAAAGTTCAGCATCACCCAGTCTCCTCAACACCTACACATACACAAACCTTCTGAGGGGCGGGTAACTGTTTTTCAGGCTTTATATTTGTGACTATCACCACAGCTGTGGAAATGGAAATGTCAGTAATCCAGGTGTAGCTTTATCGCTTGGAATGTTTAAATTTTAAGTAGTTTAATTTTTCCGTTTTTAAAAATACGAGTACAGGTGCATTGAAATATGAACAGTAGGATCAGTAAGATATATACCCGGATTGATTTGGTGTGCGACTGCAATAGATCCGGCAGTGTTGGTATGGAATGATGTATTGTCTTACCATACAGCATTTTTCCTCCACTAAAACTATGTTGTTTTGAAGGGGTTCCGAAGGGAACCAATGATGTGCCTTATTTTACCTATTCAAAAAGAATTTTGTGCCCACATACCAATCATCTTTCAGCTATTAAAAACAAACTCCCTTGTAACCCGGATTGAATCTGAATTTTTTTTTCTCAGTTGCCGTGACACACTTCACTGAACATTAACCCAGCATAAAGATTGGACTGTGGAGCTGCAGGACTAAAATATGAACCCTTAATTACTTAGCCCACTGCTCTCCTATAACCAAAGACGGAAATAGGTGCAGCCGACAGTTGAATGCGTGTTTTAATTTATGATTTATATTTCTGACTCCAAAAGATAATCTAGTTAGTGCTGGAAGTATAATACCTCAGTGTTCTGATTATATTTCGTCTAAAACGGTTTCATGCTAAGCTTTCATTATAAAAAAGACGTTCCTGCGACAGTCTTTTATATAGCCTATAATAAGTAATTATTTTGATTAGCTCAGCAGTTAATATTAACATGCAAGTCTAGGCCTTTCCTATTTACTTGTCAGAGGTCAATTTTAAGATACAACAACTTTAGCTTAGGAAACTACTTCTAATGACCATATAAATACAGTCATGCACTTTTAATGCAACATACTTTCTTATGGAAGATCCACTGAATATTTATAGATAGAAATAACAAATGAATTTATTAAAACAAATGAAGAAATATATATAACAAATTATACACAAATGAAGGTATGCATAAAATAGAGATAAGTGTAACTTACAGAAATGTTGACCAACATCTGACAAAGGATGCGTAATGGGGTTAATGGCACAAAAGGCAACCTCTGATGTTATAAGCTCCTTCCTTGATGTTACCAGCCAACTCTATGTTACAAGCCCACCTTGGGTTCTCCCAAGTGTGTCCTCTTATACCCCTGAGCCTCTTTGAAATGTGACCAAGATGCCAAATGGGAAATGAAACCAGGGGTTTTATGGCAGGATAGACTCACAGCTAAATAGCCAAATAATGCGGAACTGTACACTGATTAAACTCCTGAGAATGGGTGGGTGGGAGCAAAGGAAAAATGTCCCCCATGTAAAGCAAGGGTGCCAGCGTGTGTGTCTGTGTGTGTGTGTGTGTGTAGAGCACATATTGCAACATATATTGTAAATGTTGTTTCCTAAACCTATATGATATCTTTGATTTCACCACATCGTTCACCATGAAATATGGACAAAAACGATATCAAACATGCCCTGAAAAATGCTGTAATTACACACAGTTCAGCTGATCAGTTTTGGTTTACCTGGTATCTCTCAAACACATTCCTGATCATTTTAACCTTAATCAAATTACTGCCACAATTTATAAATCTTCTACAGAGCAATGGAAAATGGTCATGTTGTCTGATTACCTATTCCAAAGTAATGAGCGCTTCAGGTTACGAAGGGTAGCATATGAAGCGATGCACCCATCAAGCATACTGCCTACTGTACAAGCCTCTGGAGGCAGTGTTATGATCTGGGATCACTTCAGTTTGTCAGGTCTAGGCTCTGCAACATTATGCGACAATAACCTCGTCAGCTGAGTACCTGAATGTACTGAATGGCCAGGTTATCCCATCAATGGATTTTTTTTCTTCCCTGAAGGCACAGGCATATTTGGCAGGATGACAAATTCATCGGGCTTAAATTGTGAAAGAGTGGTTCAGGGAGCATGAGGAATCATTTTCACACATGAATTGGCCACCACAGTGTCCTGACCTCCATTGAATGTCTTTGGGATGTACTGGAGAAGACTTTACGGAGTGGTTTGACTCTCCAGTCCTCAATACAAGGAGGCAAAAAAATTCATGCAACTGTGTATGGGGTAGGACATTAGGTCCCAGTAGGCGTGCCTTTGAATGTTTCGTTGTTCAGCTGTCTAAATAGCGTGACGTAATCACTAGAGATGCACCGATGCAATTTTTCACGCTATGGGCCATCGACCGATAGTTTAAAAACATCCAATGATCAGGGTCGATTATATCCGTCAATCAAAAGAGGGCGGGAAAACACATCAATTTAGTGCCGTGTGTAAAGATGATGTCTCTTGTGTGGAATGACGACAAAACTGCAGTCTGTAATCTCTGTAAGTTCTGCACTGATAATATTTTACACCAGAAGTGAGCGGAAGTGAAGCGGGAGTTTCGGCGTCGAGTCAAATTTAAAATTTTTTTGCAGAGTTGCTCGCGCTGAATTAAAGCACCAGTACACGGTTGAAAGATTTAAATAAAGCCGAGTTGACAAAAAGTCTATATTGCACAGAAACATATATTTGTAGAGTAGTATATTTCATATCCACTTAATGTTAATATATAAAAAGTTGATATTATATATTACCAGTGTGATGTCAGTGATGAAGTAGAAATGTGTTTGTTTGTGGTGAGTGAGTGTGAGACTAACAGGAGGTTTTTTAGAATTCAGTCAGTTAATTCTGTTAATATGAATTAATAACATTCAATAAGTTAAGAATCTTACTTCAATCTTCAGAATTGAGTTCATGTGTTAATGTTAATTAGAGTAATGTGTTTTGTGTTTATGAGACCAGTTACCGTGAAACAACTTGTTGAAATGGAGAGAATAAAGTTTTTATTTGTATTTCCGTCAGAATTGTGGAATTAATTATTATTAATTTAAAAGAAGGTATAAAAGGCAGAACTATCGGTATCGGCTGAGAAATTTAGCATCAGTGCATCTCTAGTAATAACAGCGTGACAAGCCAAGCCAGCATGTCAGCATAGCATAGGGAATGAACACACCAAGGATTAACTACTGCTATTGTTAGAGCTAGAGGTTGGCCGTTGTGAAAACCAGTCGTTCTAGATGTGCTATATTGTGAACAACTGCAAATGTTGGTATGCTGATTTTCTACATTCCTGTAACAGGAAAGTGGCTTGAGATTGGTGTGTGAGGATGCCTCCTTCAGAAGTTGTTCTTTGTTCAGTATGAATACTCCTGGGAACATTGAATGTATGTTAGATAACCTGAGCTCATGACATTTTATTATTTTTATAGGGGGATGTGTCCAGTCATTGTTTTTCCTGCTATTTGTATTTATAATTCCTTTGTGCCTACCATAACTCATGATGCAGTAGTTATACTAAACGCCCTGTGGGTGTGCTGTGAAGAAAGAGAGGGAGCGGATTTGTATATGTCTGTACGTCTGTAGTAATTTAATATTTTGTTTTTAATGTAATTTCATGGAGTGCAGCATAGTTGTTGTCTTTTTAAATGTCTGTATTACTGATGAAAATTTTGATACACCAGCTTCCATCTGCATCCTTTAATTAGGGTGGTTTGCGTGGGACCCACGTGGGCCTGTTCATAGTTTTCAGTCACGCGACTGATGTGGAGACCTGGAGAGCAAAACATCATTCCAAAATGGCAGCCAACACTGGACACTCCATGGAACTGCAACACAGGCCTGTCAAATTTCCATCTGTTTCAAGTCATGAATATTTTGATCACCTCTCAAAAGAACACCAACAAAGGTATTTGAAAAACATTCGATATGCAATCCATATACAGCAGAGAGAAATGGTTTGTATGTTTTGTAAAACCTTATTTTTACAGGTCCAGGTCAAAGGACATCACCAATCATAATTATCTTGACAGGTGTAGGTCAAAGGTCATCATCATCAATCATAGTTATGTTGAGAGAGGTATGCCAAAGATAATGTTACATGTGGTCTTTCCCATAGAGCCGTATGTTCATCATCATCAATCATAATTATGTTGACAGGTATAGGTTAAATATTAATATTGGTGGTCTTTCCCAGAGATTCACATGTTCTTGAGAGATGTAGTTCAAAGATAAATTATGTTAATTGTTCTTTCCCATAGATCAATCACTGATCTTGACAGATGAAGGTTAAAGATGTAGTTCGTTGGTTGAAATTAATTTCATTAAAAGTTGTCATAACTTCATTAGAAGTTGTCATGTTTTTTTTTTTTGTTGAGCCTAAACATTTGTTTTTAGAGTGTGCATGTACGTATGTATTGATCTATTTGAAAGAATGTGTGTGTGTGTGTGTGTGTGTGTGTGTGTGTGTGTGTGTGTTCAATTAACACTTAATTAATGATTTGTATAATAAACACAAGTTTTTAAGTTGACGATCATTTTAAAAATTATGTTGATCCAATTAGATTTTCTCCAGTAGATTGCAGCCTTTTAAACCAGGAAAAATGACTGACTTTAAGTTGTATAACAATAGTAACTAAAAATAAATGTAATTTACAATACAAATCTCATACCTAATATCTCTGCAGGTTTTATAGACATAAAAAAATCACTCTGCATCTACTACTTTTTTCTCTCATAGAACTATCACAGTCCAAAGACTGCTAATTCTGCTCAAAGAGCAAACTACAATGGAATACAATACAATGGAGCTAGAAGGATATGTGTGTGAATGACAAAAGATTTTTTTTTTAACTGTGTCAGTACGTGAAATTAGATTACACCGTGTAGTTGACGTTTACACAAATGAGCAGAAATGTAGTCATGCTTTTCTTTCCTATAGCACAAATGAAAAGCCCTCTCTAGATGAGCAGATTTGTCAAATTAAACTTCATCATTCTTATCCACTGCTACAGTAAACTAAAGAGTAGATATTCAAATTACACTGCTAAATATGACTAGCATTAGCTACGTAGTAGTAGTGCAAAATAGTCCATCATATGTATTAGCAGGTGTAACCTATACACGAGTCCACTATTGGTCATATCACAATTGAGAACATTCCCAAATTCATTGCTTTAGTAGAATTTAATTGTAAATGAAATTATACTTACACTGAAATGTCCTTTGTATAGTATTTGTTCAGTCTACAGGTCCTCTAACACAGTCTTAACTGTTGAATTTGTCCAGACATGTTAAATGGGTACGGGATTTGAAATTATCAAGCCAATTTCATTAACTTAAATTGTGTTTTAAATCAATTAATGCAGAAATTTCAGTTTAAATTACACACAATATTAAGTTGATGTTATTATCAACATTATTATATCAACACAACTCATCAAAATAATGTTTACAACTTTAAATATTTAATTAAATCAATGAATTTGAATTTTTAGCTTGCAACAACACATTTAATTAAGTTGTGGTAATAGATCCCTGAATTACTTTTTAGACAACAGTGTTGTGATTGTTTCTGACGACGAGTTTCCCGAGACAGCCACTCTGTGTTCTTTCACACAGATCCATGTGTTCTTGAGAGATGTATGCCAAAGATAAATGCTAGTTGTTCTTTCCCACAGATCAATCATTGATCTTGACAGATGAAGGTTAAAGATATATAATTATTGTCAGTAGTAAACTTTCAATCCGGTTCTGGTGCATTGAAACCCCCCACGCCCCCACACACATACATGCATATCCCCTGTGTAGGCTAACACTCCTGAGCCAGGTCAAAGGTCATCATGAATCATCATTATTTTGACAGGCACAGGTCAAAGATTAATAATGGTGGTCTTTCCCATAAATTTGTATGTTCATTGTGCATTCCACAAGTACATACATGCATATGTAAGAAAAAGTGTTCGTGCACGCGTGTGTGTGTGTGTGTGTGTGTGTGTGTGTGTGAGAGAGATAGACTCATGTATTTCCTGGGGGTTTGCTGACCAGAATGCTTACAACGTGTTTATGTTAATGAATTAAGGGATGAGTCGTGTGTTTCAGTGTTTTACGACCCCTACTAATGTGTACATTTGTGAATCTTTGTTTCTGAAATGACTTTTGTGGTAATTATCAGTTTGTGTAACTAATCTATCAGAAAATACTAGACCTGGTGTCTGAATGTGGTAGATGTATTAGAATTGTAGACATGTTATGCATGTGTAGCTCCCTGTGTGTATGATTGTGTAATCTTTCCGTGAAGAAATGAACAGACTGAGGTTTGTGAAATAATTGACACATTTATTGGTTACGTTGTTGAGAAAACCACTGTGATGTGTAAAACATTTCTACAGTCCTTCAAGGCTGTATGAGGACGTTGTTCTCTTTTACTGAAATAAAGACCAAAACCATCGGTGTTATTCGTTGTGGAGACCGAAGTGGCGATATGTCTGAAAAAAATTAAAATATGTATTACATAGCCTTCCTTCTAAACAGGGTACTTTAAGGGTGAAAAAAACCTTTTTAAAATATGGGTTTTAAAAGAATCAGGCGTTTTGTTTAAACTATAAACAATTTTTCAGAAAATGGTTCGCCATCGAGGATACTTACACAGAACTGTCACTAAATACATAAGACTTTGTCTATGCTTTGACATCCCATGTCCCCGCTGGCTGACAGTCAAGTCATGTACATTTATGACCTCTGTAACACTGTTTGATCTGAATGTGTGATCTTTCGTGGCAGTGATATGTTTGTGTGAGACAGAGACATCTGATTTCTGGGGGTTTTGCTGACCAGAATGCTTACAAATGTGTTTATGTTAACGAATTAAGTAGAGTCGTGCGTCTCAGTGCTTAAATAATGGTTAAGACGTTGTAGTTAAAACACAGAAGAAACTCTGCAACTATCTGTTACAATGTCTGCTCCGAGAAATCCTAATACCCTAATACCCTGATGAAATGAGAGAGGATCTGACTTCTGCTCCGAGAAAAAAAAACAAGATGTTAGTTTGACAGTTTCTTCATGAAGATATTGTAAAGACGTTGTTGTTTAACCCTGAGCAGGGCGTCAACAACTCCAAAGATTGTCTCTTAAGTCCAAGGGTTCTTTAGATGGTAGAAAAACATTTAAAGATGATGTTTTAAAAGAAACGGGTGTTTCGTCCATAATGGTAAAAAAGAAAAATGTTTGTAGTCCAATGTGAAATAAATCGGTGGACACACTGAGTACATTTCTGTTCCACAGTCTGTAAGGATCCCCGCCCTTAATGTAGAGTGACATATGTATACACCCTCCATGACTACGTTACTTAAGGTTCAAACATTTTTATTTTGTGATGGCAGCAGGACGAAACAGTTGTACATTTGGTATCTGGTGATTTTAGAATTAGACCCCAACTGTCAAATACGTTGTGTGAATGGCTTTGTCAGGCAAAGAGCACAATGGCATGGAAAGTGTATACAGGAGTAATTGGGGTGATTTAATGCTTAGGAATTCTACAGTACTTCCACTTGGGAACATTCCAACATGGCCCTCAGAGAGGCATTATCTAAGGTACGTATATATAATATAGATCAGATCACCTGTCTGTCTTTACCCACTCCTGATCTGGAGTCAAAATTATTACTTATTATTTCCTTGTATGGGTTTATGACAGTGAGCAGTCATATACACTATAAGCCAAAGGTATAGAAGCAGGTGAGTTATTTTTAAAGGTTCCAAATGAATTTAACAGTTAAGGCATATTTCCAACAGAACAAAATATTAAACATGTAGTGTAAACTAGTGTAAAAAAATTCTCTGAAATATTTCAGTGAAAATATTTTTCCATATTAAATGCATTATATTAGAAAAGATAGCACAGCCTTTGTTGACAAGTTACAAACTTATACTTTATAATAATTTGTTTAGGAGCATCTGAATCTGGCAAATAACTTTTATTGCATTTAGGCATACAATAAAAGATAATAAACAAATGAGGAAGAAATGACGTGTACACTACTGCTGCGGATATTAAGTCTAACCGTTTTGTTCAAACTTCAGCATGATCCTTAGAGTAGAAGAAACTTATGGCACCTTATGAATACCATGTGAAGGAGTAAGTTGACTAGTCACTTACAGTTACAAAGACATGTCCTTGTGGAGGCTCACCTTCGCACCAGCATTGTCACATTGCACGTCTTCTCCCATGTCAACATATAAGAAAAGGCAAAAAGTGATATAAAGATATACAAGAATATATTTATAAAATATAAGACATTACAAGGAAAAAACGTAATAATATTATTTAACAAGGTCTGCCATTCATCCCTTTTAAGTGTTAGAGCATTATCAGTATTGTACAGCAGTTGGGACAGTAGTTAGCGACAGTTGGGACAGTAGTTAGCGACAGTTGGGACAATAGTTAGGGGCAGTTGGGACAGTAGTCAGCGACAGTTGGGACAGTAGTTGGGGCAGTTGGGACAGTAGTTAGTGAGAGTGGGGACAGTAGTTATGGGCAGTTGGGACAGTAGTTAGCGGCAGTTGGGACAGTAGTTAGCGACAGTTGGGACAGTAGTTGGGGCAGTTGGGACAGTAGTTAGCAGCAGTTGGGACAGTAGTTAGCGGCAGTAGGGGCAGTTGGGACAGTAGTTAGTGGCAGTTGGGACAGTAGTTAGGGACAGTTGGGACAGTAGTTGGGGCAGTTGGGACAGTAGTTAGCGACAGATAGGACAGTAGATAGCGGCAGATGGGACAGTAGTTAGGCACAGTTGGGACAGTAGTTAGCGACAGTTGGGACAGTAGTTAGTGAGAGTGGGGACAGTAGTTATGGGCAGTTGGGACAGTAGTTAGCGGCAGTTGGGACAGTAGTTAGCGACAGTTGGGACAGTAGTTGGGGCACTTGGGACAGTAGTTAGCGGCAGTTGGGACAGTAGTTAGGGGCAGTTGGGGCAGTAGTTAGCGACAGTTGGGACAGTAGTTAGGGGCAGTTGGGACAGTAGTTGGCGACAGTTGGGACAGTAGATAGCGACAGTTGGGACAGTAGTTACGGGCATTTGGGACAGTAGTTAGCGACAGTTGGGACAGTAGTTAGTGGCAGTTGGGACTGTAGTTAGGGGCAGTTGGGACAGTTGTTAGCGACAGTTGGGACAGTTGTTAGGGGCAGTTGGGACAGTAGTTAGCGACAGTTGGGACAGTAGTTAGTGGCATTTGGGACAGTAGTTAGGGGCAGTTGGGACATTAGTTAGGGGCAGTTGAGACAGTAGTTAGCGGCAGTTGGGACACTAGTTAGGGGCAGTTGGGACAGGAGTTAGGGGCAGATGGGACAGTAGTCAGCGACAGTTGTGACAGTAGTTAGCGACAGTTGTCACAGTAGATAGGGGCAGTTGGGACAGTAGTTAGCGGCAGTTGGAACTGTAGTTAGGGGCAGATGGGACAGTAGTCAGCGGCAGTTGGAACAGTAGTTAGTGACAGTTGAGACAGTAGTTAGCGACAGTTGGGACAGTAGTTAGCGACAATTGGCACAGTAGTTAGGGGCAGTTGGGACAGTAGTTAGCGACAGTTGGGACAGTTGTTAGGGGCAGTTGGGACAGTAGTTAGCGACAGTTGAGACAGTAGTTAGCGACAGTTGTCACAGTAGTTAGGGGCAGTTGGGACAGTAGTTAGCGACAGTTGGGACAGAAGTTATGGGCAGTTGCACAGTAGTTAGGGGCAGTTGGAACAGTAGTTAGGGGCAGTTGGAACAGTAGTTAGTGGCAGTTGGGACAGTAGTTAGGGGCAGTTGCACAGTAGTTAGTGGCAGTTGGGACAGTATTTAGGGTCAGTTGGGACAGTAGTTAGCGACAGTTGGGACACTAGTTAGGGGCAGTTTGGACAGTAGTTAGCGAAAGTTGGGGCAGTACTTAGGGGCAGATGGGACAGTAGTCAGCGACAGTTGGGACAGTAGTTAGCGACAGTTGTCACAGTAGTTAGGGGCAGTTGGGACAGTAGTTAGCGGCAGTTGGGACTGTAGTTAGGGGCAGTTGGGACAGTAGTTAGCGACAGTTGTTAGGGGCAGTTGGGACAGTAGTTAGGGGCAGTTGGGACAGTAGTTAGCGGCAGTTGGGACTGTAGTTAGGGGCAGTTGGGACAGTAGTTAGCGACAGTTGTTAGGGGCAGTTGGGACAGTAGTTAGGGGCAGTTGGGACAGTAGTTAGGGGCAGTTGGGACAGTACTTAGCGACAGTTGGGACAGTAGTTAGGGGCAAATGGGACAGTAGTCAGCGACAGTTGGGGCAGTTGGGACAGTAGTTGGGACAGTAGTTAGTGACAGTTGAGACAGTAGTTAGCGACAGTTGGGACAGTAGTTAGCGACAATTGGCACAGTAGTTAGGGGCAGTTGGGACAGTAGTTAGCGACAGTTGGGACAGTAGTTAGGGGCAGTTGGGACAGATGTTAGGGGCAGTTGGGACAGTAGTTAGCGACAGTTGGGACACTAGTTAGGGGCAGGTGGGACAGTAGTTAGGTGCAGTTGGGGCAGTAGTTAGCGACAGTTGGGACAGTAGTTACGGGCATTTGGGACAGTAGTTAGCGACAGTTGGGACAGTAGTTAGGGGCAGTTGGGACAGTAGTTAGCGGCAGTTGGGACTGTAGTTAGGGGCAGTTGGGACAGTTGTTTGGGGCAGTTGGGACAGTAGTTAGGGGCAGTTGGGACAGTAGTTAGCGACAGTTGGGACACTAGTTAGCGACAGTTGGGACAGATGTTAGGGGCAGTTGGGACAGTAGTTAGCGACAGTTGGGACACTAGTTAGGGGCAGGTGGGACAGTAGTTAGCGAAAGTTGGGACAGTAGTTAGGGGCAGATGGGACAGTAGTCAGCGACAGTTGGGACAGTAGTTAGCGACAGTTGTCACAGTAGATAGGGGCAGTTGGGACAGTAGTTAGTGGCAGTTGGGACTGTAGTTAGGGGCAGATGGGACAGTAGTCAGCGACAGTTGGGGTAGTTGGGACAGTAGTTGGGGCAGTTGGGACAGTAGTTAGCAACAATTGGCACAGTAGTTAGGGGCAGTTGGGACAGTAGTTAGCGACAGTTGTTAGGGGCAGTTGGGACAGTAGTTAGCGACAGTTGAGACAGTAGTTAGCGACAGTTGTCACAGTAGTTAGGGGCAGTTGGGACAGTAGTTAGCGGCAGTTGGGACTGTAGTTAGGGGCAGTTGGGACAGTAGTTAGCGACAGTTGGGACAGTAGTTGGGGCAGTTGGGACAGTAGTTAGCGACAGTTGGGACACTAGTTAGCGACAGTTGGGACAGATTTTAGGGGCAGGTGGGTCTCTACTTAATGACATTTGAGACAGTAGTTAGGGGCAGTTGGGACAGTACTTAGCGACTGTTGGGACAGTAGTTAGCGTCAGTTGGGACAGTAGTTAGCGACAGTTGGGACAGTAGTTAGTGGCAGTTGGGACAGTAGTTACTGACAGTTGGGACACTAGTTAGGTGCAGTTGGGTCAGTAGTTAGGGGCAGTTGGGACAGTAGTTTGCGGCAGTTGGGACAGTAGTTAGCGACAGTTGGGACAGTACTTATGGGCAGTTGGGACAGTAGTTAGCGGCAGTCGGGACAGTAGTTTGCCGCAGTTGGGACAGTAGTTTGCCGCAGTTGGGACAGTGGTTAGCGGCAGTAGGGGCAGTTGGGACAGTAGTTAGGGGCAGTTGGGAGAGTAGTTGGCGGCAGGAGGGGCAGTTGGGACAGTAGTTAGCGTCAGTTGGGACTGTAGTTAGTGACAGTTGGGACAGTAGTTTGGGGCACTTGGGACAGTAGTTAGGGTCAGTTGGGACAGTAGTTAGCGACAGTTGGGACAGTAGTTAGCGACAGTTGTCACAGTAGTTAGGGGCAGTTGGGACAGTAGTTAGCGGCAGTTGCGACTGTAGTTAGGGGCAGTTGGAACAGTAGTTAGCGACAGTTTGACAGTAGTTAGGGGCAGTTTAGACAGTAGTTACCGGCAGATGGGACAGTAGTTATGGGCACTTGGGACAGTAGTTAGCGGCAGTTGGGACAGTAGTTAGGGGCAGTTTAGACAGTAGTTACGGGCATTTGGGACAGTAGTTAGGGGCAGTTGGGACAGTAGTTAGCGGCAGTTGGGACTGTAGTTAGGGGCAGTTGGAACAGTAGTTAGTGACAGTTTGACAGTAGTTAGGGGCAGTTTAGACAGTAGTTCCCGGCAGATGGGACAGTAGTTAAGGGCAGTTGGGACAGTAGTTAGCCGCAGTTGGGACAGTAGTTAGGGGCAGTTGAGACAGTAGTTAGCGGCAGATGGGACAGTAGTTAGGGGCAGTTGGGACAGTAGTTTGCAGCAGTTGGGACAGTAGTTTGCGACTGTTGGGACAGTAGTTAGTGGCAGATGGGATAGTAGTTAGCCACAGTTGGGACAGTAGTTACCGGCAGTAGGGGCAGTTGGGACAGTAGTTAGTGACAGTTGGGACAGTTGTTAGGGGCAGTTGGGACAGTAGTTGGGGCAGTTGGGACAGTAGTTAGCGGCAGTAGGGGCTGTTGGGACAGTAGTTAGCGACAGATGGGACAGTAGTTAGGCACAGTTGGGACAGTAGTTAGCGGCAGTAGGGGTTGTTGGGACAGTAGTTAGTGGCAGTTGGGACAGTAGTTGGGGCAGTTGGGACAGTAGTTAGCGACAGTTGGCACAGTAGTTAGGGGCAGTTGGGACAGTAGTTAGCGACAGTTGGGACAGTAGTTAGGGCCAGTTGAGACAGTAGTTAGCGGCAGTTGGGACAGTAGTTAGCGACAGTTGGGATAGTAGTTAGCGACAGTTGGGACAGTAGTTAGGGGTAGTTGAGACAGTAGTTAGCGGCAGTTGGGACTGTAGTTAGGGGTAGTTGGGACTGTAGTTAGGGGCACTTGGGACAGTAGTTAGTGACAGTTGGGACAGTTGTTAGGGGCAGTTGGGACAGTAGTTGGGGCAGTTGGGACAGTAGTTAGTGGCAGTAGGGGCAGTTGGGACACTAGTTAGGGGCAGTTGGGACAGTAGTTTGTGGCATTTGGTACAGTAGTTTGCGGCAGTTGGGACAGTAGTTAGTGACAGTTGGGACAGTAGTTAGGGGCAGTTAGGACAGTAGTTATGGGCAGTTGGGACAGTAGTTAGCGGCAGTCGGGACAGTAGTTTGCCGCAGTTGGGACAGTAGTTTGCCGCAGTTGGGACAGTGGTTAGCGGCAGTAGGGGCAGTTGGGACAGTAGTTAGGGGCAGTTGTGAGAGTAGTTAGCGGCAGGAGAGGCAGTTGGGACAGTAGTTAGCGTCAGTTGGGACAGTAGTTAGCGACAGTTGGGACAGTAGTTTGGGGTACTTGGGACAGTAGTCAGGGGCAGTTGGGACAGTAGTTACTGACAGTTGGGACACTAGTTAGGGGCAGTTGGGTCAGTAGTTAGGGGCAGTTGGGACAGTAGTTTGCGGCAGTTGGGACAGTAGTTAGCGACAGTTGGGACAGTAGTTATGGGCAGTTGGGACAGTAGTTAGTGGCAGTCGGGACAGTAGTTTGCCGCAGTTGGGACAGTAGTTTGCCGCAGTTGGGACAGTGGTTAGCGGCAGTAGGGGCAGTTGGGACAGTAGTTAGGGGCAGTTGGGAGAGTAGTTGGCGGCAGGAGGGGCAGTTGGGACAGTAGTTAGCGTCAGTTGGGACTGTAGTTAGCGACAGTTGGGACAGTAGTTAGTGACAGTTGTCACAGTAGTTAGGGGCAGTTGGGACAGTAGTTAGCGGCAGTTGGGACTGTAGTTAGGGGCAGTTGGAACAGTAGTTAGCGACAGTTTTACAGTAGTTAGGGGCAGTTTAGACAGTAGTTACCGGCAGATGGGACAGTAGTTAGGGGCACTTGGGACAGTAGTTAGCGGCAGTTGGGACAGTAGTTAGGGGCAGTTGAGACAGTAGTTAGCGGCAGATGGGACAGTAGTTAGGGGCAGTTGGGATTGTAGTTGGGGCAGTTGGGACAGTAGTTAGTGACAGTTGGGACAGTAGTTACGGGCATTTGGGACAGTAGTTAGCGACAGTTGAGACAGTAGTTAGCGACAGTTGTCACAGTAGTTAGGGGCAGTTGGGACAGTAGTTAGCGGCAGTTGGGACTGTAGTTAGGGGCAGTTGGAACAGTAGTTAGTGACAGTTTGACAGTAGTTAGGGGCAGTTTAGACAGTAGTTACCGGCAGATGGGACAGTAGTTAAGGGCAGTTGGGACAGTAGTTAGCCGCAGTTGGGACAGTAGTTAGGGGCAGTTGGGACAGTAGTTTGCAGCAGTTGGGACAGTAGTTTGCGACTGTTGGGACAGTAGTTAGTGGCAGATGGGATAGTAGTTAGCCACAGTTGGGACAGTAGTTACCGGCAGTAGGGGCAGTTGGGACAGTAGTTAGTAACAGTTGAGACAGTTGTTAGGGGCAGTTGGGACAGTAGTTGGGGCAGTTGGGACAGTAGTTAGCGGCAGTAGGGGCTGTTGGGACAGTAGTTAGCGACAGATGGGACAGTAGTTAGGCACAGTTGGGACAGTAGTTAGCGGCAGTAGGGGCTGTTGGGACAGTAGTTGGGGCAGTTGGGACAGTAGTTAGCGACAGTTGGCACAGTAGTTAGGGGCAGTTGGGACAGTAGTTAGCGACAGTTGGGACAGTAGTTAGGGCCAGTTGAGACAGTAGTTAGCGGCAGTTGGGACAGTAGTTAGCGACAGTTGGGATAGTAGTTAGCGACAGTTGGGACAGTAGTTAGGGGTAGTTGAGACAGTAGTTAGTGGCAGTTGGGACTGTAGTTAGGGGCAGTTGGGACTGTAGTTAGGGGCACTTGGGACAGTAGTTAGTGACAGTTGGGACAGTTGTTAGGGGCAGTTGGGACAGTAGTTAGTGGCAGTAGGGGCAGTTGGGACACTAGTTAGGGGCAGTTGGGACAGTAGTTAGCGACAGTTGGGACAGTAGTTAGGGGCAGTTAGGACAGTAGTTATGGGCAGTTGGGACAGTAGTTAGCGGCAGTCGGGACAGTAGTTTGCCGCAGTTGGGACAGTAGTTTGCCGCAGTTGGGACAGTGGTTAGCGGCAGTAGGGGCAGTTGGGACAGTAGTTAGGGGCAGTTGTGAGAGTAGTTAGCGCAGGAGAGGCAGTTGGGACAGTAGTTAGCGTCAGTTGGGACTGTAGTTAGCGACAGTTGGGACAGTAGTTTGGGGCACTTGGGACAGTAGTCAGGGGCAGTTGGGACAGTAGTTACTGACAGTTGGGACACTAGTTAGGGGCAGTTGGGTCAGTAGTTAGGGGCACTTGGGACAGTAGTTAGCGACAGTTGGGACAGTAGTTAGGGGCAGTTGGGACAGTAGTTATGGGCAGTTGGGTCAGTAGTTATGGGCAGTTGGGACAGTAGTTAGCGGCATTTGGGACAGTAGTTTGCCGCAGTTGGGACAGTAGTTAGTGGCGGTAGGGGCAGTTGGGACAGTAGTTAGGGGCAGTTGGGAGAGTAGTTAGCGGCAGTAGGGGCAGTTGGAACAGTAGTTAGCGTCAGTTGGGACTGTAGTTAGCGACAGTTGGGACAGTAGTTTGGGGCACTTGGGACAGTAGTTAGGGTCAGTTGGGACAGTAGTTAGCAACAGTTGGGACAGTAGTTAGGGGCAGTTGGGACAGTAGTTAGGGGCAGTTGGGACATTAGTTAGCGACAGTTGGGACAGTAGTTAGGGGCAGTTGGGTCTGTAGTTAACGACATTTGAGACAGTAGTTAGGGGCAGTTGGGACAGTACTTAGCGATTGTTGGGACAGTAGTTAGTGGCAGTAGGGGCAGTTGGGACACTAGTTAGGGGCAGTTGGGTCAGTAGTTAGGGGCAGTTGGGACAGTAGTTAGCGAAAGTTGGGATAGTAGTTAGGGGCAGTTGGGACATTAGTTAGCGAAAGTTGGGACAGTAGTTAGGGGCAGATGGTTCAGTAGTCAGCATCAGTTGGGACAGTAGTTGGGGTAGTTGGGACAGTAGTTAGCGGCAGTAGTTAGCGACAGTTGGGACAGTAGTTAGCGGCAGTAGGTGCAGTTGGGACAGGAGTTATGGGCAGTTGGGACAGTAGTTGGGGCAGTTGGGACAGTAGTTACCGACAGTTAGGACAGTAGTTAGGGGTAGTTGGGACAGTAGTTAGGGGCAGTTGGGACAGTAGTTAGCGAAAGTTGGGACTGTAGTTAGGGGCAGTTGGGACAGTAGTTAGGGGCAGTTGGGACAGTAGTTAGCGACAGTTGGGACAGTTGTTAGGGCAGTTGGGACAGTAGTTAGGGGCAGTTGGGACAGTAGTTAGGGGCGGTTGGGACAGTACTTAGCGACAGTTGGGACAATAGTTAGCGACAGTTGGAAAAGTAGTTTGGGGCACTTGGGACAGTAGTCAGGGGCAGTTGGGACAGTAGTTACTGACAGTTGGGACACTAGTTAGGGGCAGTTGGGTCAGTAGTTAGGGGCACTTGGGACAGTAGTTAGCGACAGTTGGGACAGTAGTTAGGGGCAGTTGGGACAGTAGTTAGGGGCAGTTGGGTCAGTAGTTATGGGCAGTTGGGTCAGTAGTTATGGGCAGTTGGGACAGTAGTTAGCGGCAGTTGGGACAGTAGTTTGCCGCAGTTGGGACAGTAGTTAGCGGCGGTAGGGGCAGTTGGGACAGTAGTTAGGGGCAGTTGGGAGAGTAGTTAGCGGCAGTAGGGGCAGTTGGAACAGTAGTTAGCGTCAGTTGGGACTGTAGTTAGCGACAGTTGGGATCAGTAGTTTGGGGCACTTGGGACAGTAGTTAGGGTCAGTTGGGACAGTAGTTAGCAACAGTTGGGACAGTAGTTAGGGGCAGTTGTGACAGTAGTTAGGGGCAGTTGGGACATTAGTTAGCGACAGTTGGGACAGTAGTTAGGGGCAGTTGGGTCTGTAGTTAACGACATTTGAGACAGTAGTTAGGGGCAGTTGGGACAGTACTTAGCGATTGTTGGGACAGTAGTTAGTGGCAGTAGGGGCAGTTGGGACACTAGTTAGGGGCAGTTGGGTCAGTAGTTAGGGGCAGTTGGGACAGTAGTTAGAGGCAGTTGGGACAGTAGTTGGGGCAGTTGGGACAGTAGTTAGCGAAAGTTGGGATAGTAGTTAGGGGCAGTTGGGACATTAGTTAGCGAAAGTTGGGACAGTAGTTAGGGGCAGATGGTTCAGTAGTCAGCGTCAGTTGGGACAGTAGTTGGGGCAGTTGGGACAGTAGTTAGCGGCAGTTGGGGCAGTTGGGACAGTAGTTAGGGGCAGTTGGGGCAGTAGTTAGCGACAGTTGGGACAGTAGTTAGCGGCAGTAGGTGCAGTTGGGACAGGAGTTATGGGCAGTTGGGACAGTAGTTGGGGCAGTTGGGACAGTAGTTACCGACAGTTAGGACAGTAGTTAGGGGTAGTTGGGACAGTAGTTAGGGGCAGTTGGGACAGTAGTTAGCGAAAGTTGGGACTGTAGTTAGGGGCAGTTGGGGCAGTAGTTAGCGACAGTTGGGACAGTAGTTAGCGGCAGTAGGTGCAGTTGGGACAGGAGTTATGGGCAGTTGGGACAGTAGTTGGGGCAGTTGGGACAGTAGTTACCGACAGTTAGGACAGTAGTTAGGGGTAGTTGGGACAGTAGTTAGCGAAAGTTGGGACTGTAGTTAGGGGCAGTTGGGACAGTAGTTAGGGGCAGTTGGGAGAGTAGTTAGCGGCAGTAGGGGCAGTTGGAACAGTAGTTAGCGTCAGTTGGGACTGTAGTTAGCGACAGTTGGGACAGTAGTTTGGGGCAGTTGGGACAGTAGTTAGCGACAGTTGGGACAGTAGTTAGTGACAGTTGGAACAGTACTTAGCGACAGTTGGGACAGTAGTTAGCGACAGTTGGAACAGTAGTTTGGGGCACTTGGGACAGTAGTCAGGGGCAGTTGGGACACTAGTTAGGGGCAGTTGGGTCAGTAGTTATGGGCAGTTGGGTCAGTAGTTATGGGCAGTTGGGACAGTAGTTAGCGGCAGTTGGGACAGTAGTTTGCCGCAGTTGGGACAGTAGTTAACGGTGGTAGGGGCAGTTGGGACAGTAGTTAGGGGCAGTTGGGAGAGTAGTTAGCGGCAGTAGGGGCAGTTGGGACAGTAGTTAGCGTCAGTTGGGACTGTAGTTAGCGACAGTTGGGACAGTTGTTTGGGGCACTTGGGACAGTAGTTAGCGACAGTTGGGACAGTAGTTAGTGGCAGTTGGGACAGTAGTTAGGGGCAGTTGGGTCTGTAGTTAATGACATTTGAGACAGTAGTTAGGGGCAGTTGGGACAGTACTTAGTGACTGTTGGGACAGTAGTTAGGGGCAGTTGGGACAGTAGTTAACGACAGTTGGGACAGTAGTTACGTGCAGTTGGGACAGTAGTTACGTGCAGTTGGGACAGTAGTTAGGGGCAGTTGGGACAGTAGTTAGCGGCATTTGGGACAGTAGTTAGCAACAGTTGGGACAGTAGTTTGGGGCAGTTGGGACAGTAGTTAGCCGCAGTTGGGCCAGTAGTTAGCGGCAGTTGGGACAGTAGTTAGCAACAGTTGGGACAGTAGTTAGCGACAGTTGGGACAGTAGTGAAGGGCAGTTGGGACATTAGTTAGGGGCAGATGGGACAGTAGTTAGCGGCAGTTGGGACAGTAGTTAGTGGCAGTTGGGACAGTAGTTACTGATAGTTGGGACACTAGTTAGGGGCAGTTGGGTCAGTAGTTAGGGGCAGTTGGGACAGTAGTTAGCGGCAGTAGGGGCAGTTGGGACAGTAGTTAGCGTCAGTTGGGACTGTAGTTAGCGACAGTTGGGACAGTTGTTTGGGGCACTTGGGACAGTAGTTAGCGACAGTTGGGACAGTAGTTAGTGGCAGTTGGGACAGTAGTTAGCGTCAGTTGGGACTGTAGTTAACGACAGTTGGGACAGTAGTTAGCGACAGTTGGGTCAGTAGTTTGGGGCACTTGAGACAGTAGTTAGTGGCAGTTGGGACAGTAGTTACTGACAGTTGGGACACTAGTTAGGGGCAGTTGGGTCAGTAGTTAGGGGCAGTTGGGACAGTAGTTAGGGGCAGTTGGGACAGTACTTAGCGACAGTTGGGACAGTAGTTAGCGTCAGTTGGGACAGTAGTTAGCGACAGTTGGGACAGTAGTTAGGGTCAGTTGGGACAGTAGTTATCGACAGTTGGGACAGTAGTTAGCGACAGTTGGGACAGTAGTGAAGGGCAGTTGGGACATTAGTTAGGGGCAGATGGGACAGTAGTTAGCGGCAGTTGGGACAGTAGTTAGGGGCAGTTGGGACAGTAGTTAGCGACAGTTAGGACAGTAGATAGCGACAGTTGGGACAGTAGTTACGGGCATTTGGGACAGTAGTTAGCGACAGTTGGGACAGTAGTTAGTGGCAGTTGGGACAGTAGTTAGCGTCAGTTGGGACTGTAGTTAACGACAGTTGGGACAGTAGTTAGCGACAGTTGGGTCAGTAGTTTGGGGCACTTGAGACAGTAGTTAGTGGCAGTTGGGACAGTAGTTACTGACAGTTGGGACACTAGTTAGGGGCAGTTGGGTCAGTAGTTAGGGGCAGTTGGGACAGTAGTTAGGGGCAGTTGGGACAGTACTTAGCGACAGTTGGGACAGTAGTTAGCGTCAGTTGGGACAGTAGTTAGCGACAGTTGGGACAGTAGTTAGTGGCAGTTGGGACAGTAGTTACTGATAGTTGGGACACTAGTTAGGGGCAGTTGGGTCAGTAGTTAGGGGCAGTTGGGACAGTCGTTAGCGGCAGTAGGGGCAGTTGGGACAGTAGTTAGCGTCAGTTGGGACTGTAGTTAGCGACAGTTGGGACAGTTGTTTGGGGCACTTGGGACAGTAGTTAGGGTCAGTTGGGACAGTAGTTAGCGACAGTTGGGACAGTAGTTAGCGACAGTTGGGACAGTAGTGAAGGGCAGTTGGGACATTAGTTAGGGGCAGATGGGACAGTAGTTAGCGGCAGTTGGGACAGTAGTTAGGGGCAGTTGGGACAGTAGTTAGCGGCAGTTGGGACAGTAGTTAGTGGCAGTTGGGAAAGTAGTTAGCAACAGTTCGGACAGTATTTAGGGGCACTTGGGACAGTAGTTAGGGTCAGTTGGGACAGTAGTTATCGACAGTTGGGACAGTAGTTAGCGACAGTTGGGACAGTAGTGAAGGGCAGTTGGGACATTAGTTAGGGGCAGATGGGACAGTAGTTAGCGGCAGTTGGGACAGTAGTTAGGGGCAGTTGGGACAGTAGTTAGCGACAGTTGGGACAGTAGATAGCGACAGTTGGGACAGTAGTTACGGGCATTTGGGACAGTAGTTAGCGACAGTTGGGACAGTAGTTAGTGGCAGTTGGGACAGTAGTTAGCGTCAGTTGGGACTGTAGTTAACGACAGTTGGGACAGTAGTTAGCGACAGTTGGGTCAGTAGTTTGGGGCACTTGAGACAGTAGTTAGTGGCAGTTGGGACAGTAGTTACTGACAGTTGGGACACTAGTTAGGGGCAGTTGGGTCAGTAGTTAGGGGCAGTTGGGACAGTAGTTAGGGGCAGTTGGGACAGTACTTAGCGACAGTTGGGACAGTAGTTAGCGTCAGTTGGGACAGTAGTTAGCGACAGTTGGGACAGTAGTTAGTGGCAGTTGGGACAGTAGTTACTGATAGTTGGGACACTAGTTAGGGGCAGTTGGGTCAGTAGTTAGGGGCAGTTGGGACAGTCGTTAGCGGCAGTAGGGGCAGTTGGGACAGTAGTTAGCGTCAGTTGGGACTGTAGTTAGCGACAGTTGGGACAGTTGTTTGGGGCACTTGGGACAGTAGTTAGGGTCAGTTGGGACAGTAGTTAGCGACAGTTGGGACAGTAGTTAGCGACAGTTGGGACAGTAGTGAAGGGCAGTTGGGACATTAGTTAGGGTCAGATGGGACAGTAGTTAGCGGCAGTTGGGACAGTAGTTAGGGGCAGTTGGGACAGTAGTTAGCGGCAGTTGGGACAGTAGTTAGTGGCAGTTGGGAAAGTAGTTAGCAACAGTTCGGACAGTATTTAGGGGCAGTTGGGACAGTAGTTAGGGGCAGTTGGGACATTAGTTAGCGACATTTGGGACAGTAGTTAGGGGCAGTTGGGTCTGTAGTTAACGACATTTGAGACAGTAGTTAGGGGCAGTTGGGACATTAGTTAGCGACATTTGGGACAGTAGTTAGGGGCAGTTGGGTCTGTAGTTAACGACATTTGAGACAGTAGTTAGGGGCAGTTGGGACAGTAGTTACGTGCAGTTGGGACAGTAGTTACGTGCAGTTGGGACAGTAGTTAGGGGCAGTTGGGACAGTAGTTAGGGGCAGTTGGGACAGTAGTTAGCGGCAGTTGGGACAGTAGTTAGCCGCAGTTGGGCCAGTAGTTAGCGGCAGTTGGGACAGTAGTTAGCGGCAGTTGGGGCTGTAGTTAGGGGCAGTTGGGACAGTAGTTAGCGACAGTTGTTAGGGGCAGTTGGGACAGTAGTTAGGGGCAGTTGGGACAGTAGTTAGGGGCAGTTGGGACAGTACTTAGCGACAGTTGGGACAGTAGTTAGCGTCACTTGGGACAGTAGTTAGCGACAGTTGGGTCAGTAGTTTGGGGCACTTGGGACAGTAGTTAGTGGCAGTTGGGACAGTAGTTACTGACAGTTGGGACACTAGTTAGGGGCAGTTGGGTCAGTAGTTAGGGGCAGTTGGGACAGTAGTTTGCGGCATTTGGTACAGTAGTTTGCGGCAGTTCGGACAGTAGTTAGCGACAGTTGGGACAGTAGTTAGGGGCAGTTGGGACAGTAGTCAGCGGCAGTCGGGACAGTAGTTTGCCGCAGTTGGGACAGTAGTTTGCCGCAGTTGGGACAGTAGTTAGCGGCACTAGGGGCAGTTGGGACAGTAGTTAGCGGCAGTTGGGAGAGTAGTTAGCGGCAGTAGGGGCAGTTGGGACAGTAGTTAGCATCAGTTGGGACTGTAGTTACCGACAGTTGGGACAGTAGTTTGGGGCACTTGGGACAGTAGTTAGGGTCAGTTGGGACAGTAGTTATCGACAGTTGGGACAGTAGTTAGCGACAGTTGGGACAGTAGTGAAGGGCAGTTGGGACATTAGTTAGGGGCAGATGGGACAGTAGTTAGCGACAGTTGGGACAGTAGTTAGCAACAGTTGGGACAGTAGTTAGCGGCAGTTGGGACAGTAGTTAGCGGCAGTTGGGACAGTAGTTAGCAACAGTTGGGACAGTAGTTAGGGGCAGTTGGGACAGTAGTTAGGGGCAGTTGGGACATTAGTTAGCGACAGTTGGGACAGTAGTTAGGGGCAGTTGGGTATGTAGTTAACGACATTTGAGACAGTAGTTAGGGGCTGTTGGGACAGTACTTAGCGACTGTTGGGACAGTACTTAGGGGCAGTTGGGACAGTAGTTAACGACAGTTGGGACAGTAGTTAGGGGCAGTTGGGACATTAGTTAGGTGCAGTTGGGACAGTAGTTAGCAACAGTTGGGACAGTAGTTAGGGGCAGTTGGGACAGTAGTTAGCGGCATTTGGGACAGTAGTTAGCAACAGTTGGGACAGTAGTTGGGGCAGTTGGGACAGTAGTTAGCCGCAGTTGGGCCAGTAGTTAGCGGCAGTTGGGCCAGTAGTTAGCGGCAGTTGGGACAGTAGTTAGCGGCAGTTGTAACTGTAGTTAGCGACAGTTCAGACAGTAGTTAGCGACAGTTGCGACAGTAGTTAGTGGCAGTTGGGATATTAGTTAGGGACAGTTGGGACCGTAGTTAGGGACAGTTGGGACAGTAGTTAGCTTTCAGATGTCAGATGAAAAACAACTTTTTTAGTCACAGTGCTAAACTACTGGCAGAATATTTTGATCCTCATTTTTCAGCATGAAGGACTGGCATTTATTCAATAGACAGATGGCACAGCCATATACTTGGTCAGATGATTTTAGGCATTTCTTTAAGAAAGGTTAGTTGTTTTTGTTTTTTTTTAATCATAGCTTCAGTTTGTATACTTACTTTGGTTAGTGACTTAAACTGTTTAATTAGGTGGTGACAGATTTGGTTAACAGGGAATGATGATAACTGAAAATTAAGTTGGTATGTGTGTACGAAATAAAACTGTCTAAATGTATATTTGTTTGCTATGTATCTGTTTAAGCACTACTTTAATAGCGATCTAAAGAGAGAGAGAGAGAGAGCGAGAGAGAGAGAGAGAGCCTATTAACTAATTCATAGAACCCCTTTCTACTTTTTCAACTTCATTATACATGTTTCTTTTCAAGCATTGTTTGCAGAAATTGAAAATCATTAGGCTGAAGGTTAAGGGTTACTTAGACTTTTGCTTTTCAGCATCAACAAAGACTAAATAAAGACTAAAATCTGAAACAATATAACTGGCTGGTTGTGATCAGCATAAAAGGCAACGTAAAAGGTGACAGTTTGGAAGTATTCCCTTGTTTCCCTGCTGTAACCCCCGAGTGTTAAGTGTCATGCCCCTCTTAGTCCTGTCATTTCTCTGGCTTAAGAGGCCAGCTCCACCCACTCAATGTCAGGCCTCACAGGCCTTATTAATGGCACCTGTGCCCACAGTTTCTCCATTTGTTCTTGTTTGTTGAACTGTGCAGAAGTCTATGATCTATCCTGTATTTTTGTGTGCGTAATTGAAAATGTAAATGCCTTATGTTCCAAATTCTAAAGATTATTTTTGTATAACTTGAGTTTGTCCTGAATGTGCTTCTCATTTTCATGCATGTCATTGTTAGACTGCTTGCTTAGATAGGCATGTGCTTTAGTTGATTTTAGATATGAATTTGTTAGGATTATAGTACATGTAGACAGATGCTTCATGTACTGTTTAGATTAGTTTACCTAAGTTTATTACCGGTTAGTCTCCTAGTTTAATGTAACATTTGCAGATGCTATTTCTTTGACAGGGCATTGAGTATTAGAAACCTAAACCTTGTATTCCTTTGTCTTTCTCATTAGAAACCACACACTCACAAACGCCCATAAATACATGCTTGGATGTACAATAAATACTCTGAAACCTGACCTGACTAGACTGGATCTGTTCATACAGACAGTCCCACTGGTTTCAAGACAGCTGCCTACTCATTCCTGATCTCACTCTCCATTATAATGATCATTCAGAATAATGCAGTCTTGTAAAGCTCAATAATGTAGCATTGCTCAAGTATGGCTGTAATGCATAACCATGAAAAAACCCAAGCTTTGATGATAAAAAAAGAGAATGATCCAGTCCTGGATGTTTGGTGCCCCTTTGATAGGCTGGAGTAAAACTGTACAGATTGGTGATAACTGCTGAACGGTTGTTGGTAGTGAACTGAGACTTTTGGAACTTCCTGTATATTATTTTGTAGATGATTTTGTTTTTCAGGACTCTCCAAGTGAGGTTTCTGGGCTGGTGAATACATAAATAAATAAAATAAAATTTTAAATTATATAAATATATATATTACAAATACAATAGGAAAACCCAACACAAACAATAGTAAATAAAACAAAAACAACAAACATCAAATATAAAAATAATGTAAATATATATTAATAAGAACAAATACACAAACAAAAAACATTTTTAAAAACAACAACAACTAAATAAAATGGCATTGTCTATTGTGGTTATTGTGGTTTAGCATTGTTTCATAAGGTAATAATGAAATATTTTTTATTGAATGTTGATTAAATCATTGATGGATATTCAGTCAGAATTTATACATGTAGAAAAGAAAAAAGATCACTTTAATGATTTGTTGGTTTTCTTTAACCAGGAGCAAAGTCTTGTACTTTTTATGTGCTGGTGTTTCCACGACTGTGTTGTATTCTGATATTGGCTTCTCTCTGTTTTATTCATCTCATGCCCACACCTTGTCTGTCTTGTCTGTTCAGTGGAAACTTGTCCATAGGCCAGGTGGAGCAGAGTGCTGCTAAATATACTGGGGGGCACGGTGGCTTATTGGTTAGCATGTTTTACTCACATCTCCAGAGTTGAGGGTTTGATTTCCACCACGGCCCTGTGTGTGTGGAGTTTGCATGTTCTCCCTGTGCTTCGGGGTTTTTTTCCGGGTGCTCCAGTTTCCTCCCCAGTCCAAAGACATGCATAGGCTGATGTCCAAAAGTCTCTGTAGTGTATGAATGGGTGTGTGAATGTGTGTGTGATTGTGCCCTGCGATGGATTGGCACCCTGGTCTGGGTGTCCCCTGCCTTGTGGTTTAGGCTCCAGGTACACCATGACCCAGTAAGAATAAGCAGTACAGAAACTGGATGGATGACCGAAACACAGGCCTCAACCTGTCCCAAGAAGATTTTCTTCTATAGGTGCCACTTTCATTTGGGCAAAAGAGGCACTGTCTTACCTAAGCTATATGTAACAATATATTGCTTTTGTTTTTATTCTTTGCTAATCAATAAACATCCTCTTCAGATTTAGGTTTTAAACATAAATAGGTCTGTTCTTTATCTGGAATGCTTTTGAAAGAAGTTGCACCAGAAAGAAGTTTGCCAGGAGATAAATTTGAAGTGTGTTTCTTGTTGCTTCAGAAATTATGCCCCCTTTTATTTCAGACTGAAAGTTGCAACACATCTCCAAGCAGTCAGCCTCCTGCTCATTCCCATCAACTACTTGTGGAAAGAGACAGAAATACAAGAAGACATTTTTATCTGGTTGCAAACAAAGAATCCAGAAAGTGCTCAGTAAATCCAATAAGATATAAATGCTTTTATTTAGCTGTAACAGCTAAATAAACAGCTGATTTAGCTGTGAGATGTTACTCCACTCTTCCACCAAGGCATTTGCAAGTTCTTGATCACGTCTGGAGGGACACATGGTTTCATGTCATTTTCCACTGCAAGGACAATCAGCTGTCCTTCCTCCCTGTAGCACGGTCTTAGGCATCTTACATTGCAGACATTGCAGTTTATTGCTCTAGACACATCTGCAGACCTCATGTGTCCCTGCAGAAGGTCTATGGCATGTTCACGCAGGAGAGCAGGAACCCTAGGCATCATTCGCCTGGTGTTTTTCACAGTCAGTAGAATGGTCTCTTTAGTGTCCTAACTTATTGTAACTGTGACCTTAATTTCCTACCGTTCCACAGGTGCATGTGCAATAATTGTTTATGGTTCACTGAACAAGCATGAAAAACATAGTTTAAACCCTTTCCGATAAAGATCTGTAAAGCTGATTTGCTGATTATATTTATGCACCATTAAAATCATAAAAAATTAAAATTGAAAACCAAAATACCACATGAAATAAAAATAAAAACAGCAATAGCAATATTTTGAAAACTATAATAACCCGGCACCTAACGGATTGAGCAGTTCATCAATAAAGGGCATTGGATACATGCCAAATTTAGACACTGCGTTGGTTTTTCTAAATTCCACAAAGAACTGGATCTGCCTTGGGAACCAGGACCAGAGGACTGGACCAGTCACTGTGGGACTCTTTAATTACACCCATGGCTGTGAGCTCCTCCAGTCACTTGTTTTTTGTATTTGGGCAAACAATAGGGGTGGCTGCATAGCACCATCCCTGATGGTGTCTCAATGTGGTGTTCTATGAGATTAGTGCAACAAGGTAAA
Organism: Ictalurus furcatus; assembly: GCF_023375685.1. Classification (NCBI taxonomy): domain Eukaryota; kingdom Metazoa; phylum Chordata; class Actinopteri; order Siluriformes; family Ictaluridae; genus Ictalurus; species Ictalurus furcatus. Next base: position 2,856,856 of record NC_071268.1, on the reverse strand, counting down.
TGCAAAAACATGTTGAAAAATTCCATTTGCAACTTTCTGTTTGCAACTTCTGTGATTTTATATGTGATAGATTCACCTCTACTACTTGCTCCTCCCTCTCCAGAACAACCATTGCCAAAACTGTGGGGACCATCATCTCCATGGTTTAAGGAGATATATTTGCCATGCTCTGCCCTCCGTTCATTTTACCTCATAGTCAACGTCTCCTTCTCACCCTGTGATCTCAAAGGGCCCTTGCCACTTTGCAAGTAATTTGGAGCATGATGTGGGCTATAACATGAGCACTTTATCTCGCTGTGAAAACTTACATAACCAAGTGCCCCGTTTATGCAGCTCGGATTGACGTTCTTGCACCTGTAGCAAATTCTCACATGTTAATTGTCCCAATATGTGGAGTTTTACTCAAGGCCAAGAACGTAGCAAATTTCACTTGCTCTCTGAGGGTCCCTCCTCCCAATTTTTTCTGACGATGTGGGGTTCGAGCCACTTATCCCAATTCTGAGCATACTTGAGCACAAAGATCTGAATCATATTTGTAAGTGTTTAATTAAACCACTCAACCACACCATCCATCTGTGGATGATATGCATTGATTTAATTCCTAATAGTCCATGTAGTTCACAAAGTGTGCATGAAATAAATGTGGTGCCCTGATTAGTTAGAATCAATGCTGCATGGTGAGCTGTCATGAAGAGAATCCTCAAGGACTAACACAAAGTGATGGCCTTGTTGCAGGACCCATCCCCACACATTTCCCATAACAATGTTTTAAATGCAGGTCAATTTGTTCCCAAAAATCAGTGGATCGGTGAGGAGAGGAGTAATCATCACCTCTATTTTATGGTTTTGTCCCCAGAATTGAATAATGATGGCCACTAGTGGATATTCAAATCAACAAATGCATGTTATACCAATGGCCCAATGAGGTGTATACCAATTCATTCGAAGGAAGCCTCGATTAATGGAGGGGGACGCAATGGTGATTTTGGTGTGGGCTGATTCACCAGCTGACATTTGCAGCATGCCACACACCACCGGTGAACATAGTTGCAAATGCCCAGCCTATAGAAACACTGTTCAGTGTTTTGTCCTGACCCATAGGTTTATAATGAGCAGCATGGAATAACGTTTCTCTGTGGCATAAATGGAAGACAGTACCGATAGCATTGAAACTGCTAATTAATTTAATAGCTATTTTTTCAGTCTGTGGAAGAACTTGCTATATGTTTTGAACCTCAATATACAATAAAAACACTCAATATACAATAAAATACCTCATCCTTTTATATCTCTGAGGATGATGAAGATAAGATCCTTAAAATTATTAATCAATTGAATAATTCAAGGGCAAAGGATATATTTGGAATGGATACCGCATTTGTAAAAAAAATAAATAATAATAATTTAAAAAATAATTAAATAAAAAAAGGTATAATGCTTGTATGCTAAAGCCTTTGTTAAATTTGATAAATTTATCCATTAGAGAAAGTAAATTCCCCTCAAATTGGAAAACTTCTATTATAACCAAAATTTTTAAGGCAGGATCAGTTAACGAGGATTATAGACCAATTACTATACACCCTGTAATTTCTAAAATTCTGGAAAAGTTGGTAGCTGAACAACTTATCAACTGTCTAAAAAAAAAAAAAAGATATACTTCACTCTAAACAGTTTGGTTTTAGTCCTAAGTATTCAACAGAAATGGCAAACTGCTATCTCACAGAAGTTCTTAAGGGAGCTTTAGATAGTGGTAATGTGGTAGGTGCAGTATATCTACACCTTTAAAAGGCATCTGCTACAGTGAATCCTGAAATACTACTTCATAAATTAAATGTGCTCAGTTTTTCTCAGCAGGCAATCATTTGGTTTAGATCATATTTAGAATCTCAAGATCAGTGTGTTAAAATAAATAATTTAAGATGATCTTTACAAAATAATGAGATGGGTCTCCCTCAAGGGTCAATTCTAGGTCCACTGTTGTGAATGATTTACCAAATTGTTGTAAGGAAACTAAATGTCAGTTATATGCAGATGACACAGTCATTTATGTATCAGCACAGACTGCACGCTTAGCAGCAGATATATTAACAAATGAAATGATTGGTGTGTCACAGTGGCTGCAAAAGAATTGTTTGACTTTGAATTGTTCAAAAACTGTCTCAATGTGAAGGAAATTAATGGTTTTATAATTAAGATAAATGAAAAGGCAATAGAGACAGTTAATGATTTAAATATCTAGGTGTTATTTTAGATTAGACCATATATATCCCTAAAAGCAGCTAAGTTATACATGCATGCAATGGTGTTCTCACATTTGTCATGATTTCCCCTCAAGCTAGCGCTGCAGTATTGCAGCGTGCTCAGAAAACCAAAGCACAAGCTCGCTGCATGAGCTCTTAGCGAACGCACGCTTTTGGTTCTTCAATGTTTACCTTGGACACGTGCTTTTGTTATGTTTATGTTCTATCTCCGCCCCTGTTTTGGTATTGGTTGTTTCCCAAATGTGTGGCATCATTGTTTTCAGCTGTCCTGTGTTTAACCCATGATTACATTTGTCATTTAAATCCCTCGTGTCTCTTAGCACATTGCATAGTATTGAGTTTATCTCCTTACCAAGTGGTTGTTCCTTATTTCTCGTTTTGATTAATGTTCACTGACCTTCTTCTCGTTTCTCCTTTTGTGTTTTGCCTTGCTCTGTTTATGCCCATCTGTCAATTGCCTGACCTTTTGCCTGTTATTAGACCACATGTTTGATTACCATTTTGGATTTGTCTGCCTGCCTCTCTCTCTAATAAACGTCTTTAACTGCACTTGCATCCATCCTAAACTTTCATTACATAAATTATGTGACAACATTTATCTTATTGTGTGACAATCTGGAGTCGGGTTTCTCAATTGACTATTAAACCTGTTAGATCTTTATATAAACAAACACGAAAAATTTTGGACAAGAAATCATGGCATCATTGTAATATTTTACAAATATATAGTTTGCTTAGTTTTGAAAATGTTAAGTTGCGTGAAAGTCTTTAGTAAGCTGTGGATCCAGTATGTCCTGCTTGGGAACCCAGCATTGTTCCTCAGGTCCATAACCCTCCCACTCGACCAAGTACTCCAGCTTGCCTCTCCTGTGTCTAGATTTGATGATTTTCTTGACACGGTAAGCCGGTTGTCCATCAATTTCCAGAGGGGTCAGAGGAGTTTCAGATGGTACTTCTGTAGCTAATGGACTGTTGACAACAGGTTTGAGACGTGATACGTGGAATAAGGTGGAGATGCGGCTGTGTCGTGGCAGTTCCAGACGGTAAGTGACTTCACTGATTGATTCATTGATTAATTGAAACCATTGGTCAATGGCCGGAGTTGCGGTGGGAGTCGCGTTCCATGGGAACAGTGGAGGTTGGTAACCTAGTACGCACTGGAAAGGAGTGAGATTGGTAGCCGAATGACGTAGTGAATTTTGGGCATACTCGGCCCATGGCAAAAACTTGCTCTAATCCTCGGGGTTATTGGCACAGAAAGTACGGAGGAATCGCCCTAATTCCTGATTGATTCGTTCAACTTGTCCGTTGGCTTGTGGGTGATATCCGGAGGTGAGATTCACTGTTACTCCCATCTTAGTCATGAAGCTGGACCACACACTGGAAGTAAACTATGGGCCCCTGTCGCTGATAATCTCCTCCGGAATGCCGAAATATCTAAAAACATGCTGGAATAGAAGTTCGGCTGTCACGAAGGCGGTGGGGAGGGCAGGTAATGGAATAAAACGTACGGACTTGGAAAACCGGTCCACTGTGACTAGAACTGTGGTATTTCCTTGGGATCTTGGCAAATCCGTTACGAAGTCAACTAATATGTGTGACCATGGGCGTTCGGGTATGGGTAAGGGCTTGAGCCTCCCAGCTGGGAGGGTCCGAGGTACCTTATTCTGTGCGCAAGATGAACAGGATGCCACCACCTTGTGTATATCTCCCTCCATATTGGACCACCAGTACTTCTCTTTTAGGAGATGGTGTGTGCGCTGTGCCCCTGGATGCCCTGTACCGAGTACCGTGTGCGCCCAGATGATGAGTTCTTGACGGTACTCTTCGGGTACAAATAGTTTGTTCGGGGGACCTTTTACGGGTACTTGTGACTGGGGAATCTCCTCTAGTTCCTGGCCCAGATCCCACTCTAGCGCATTGATAATACATGAAGGATGGATGATATACTCCTCATGCTCGTTGACACGTTCTCTGTGGTCGAGACGAGACAGGGCATCAGCTTTTATGTTCTTGGACCCTGGTCTGTATGATAACGTGAAGCGAAACCTGGTGAAGAACAGGGCCCATCGGGCCTGGCGGGGTGTGAGTCTCTTTGCAGTGCGAAGATACTCCAGGTTCTTATGGTCTGTGAAGATGACAAAGGGATGTGTAGCCCCCTCTAACCAGTGTCTCCACTCCTCCAGCGCTAACTTAACTGCCAAGAGTTCATGATTTCCCACATCGTAGTTTCTCTCAGAGGGGGAAAGCTTTCGTGAGAAGAATGCCACTGGATGGAGCTTTGGCCTCTCTCTGAACCGCTGGGATAAAATGGCTCCTACCCCGGTCTCTGATGCGTCCACCTCCACTATAAACGGTCTAGATGGGTCCGGATGTTTGATGATGGGTGCAGTAGTGAAGGCTTTCTTGAGCTTGTCGAAGGCTGTTTGGGCAGTTGGATTCCATGACAGACGTTTGGGTTTCCCCTTTAGCAGGGACGTTAGGGGGTTGGCGATGGCACTGAAATTTCTAATAAACCTTCTGTAGAAGTTTGAGAACCCCAGAAACCTCTGTAGTTCCTTGATCGTCATGGGTGTGGGCCAGTTTACTACTGCCTGGACTTTTTCTTGGTCCATGGAGATCCCTTCGGGGCTGATGATGTATCCCAGAAACGCAATGGTGGTTCTATGAAATTCGCATTTCTCAGCTTTAACATATAACTGATGATGGAGCAGTCATTGTAGAACTTGGCGGACGTGGTGAACATGTTCCTCCCGGGAGTTAGAATATATTAGAATGTCATCTATGTAGGTGATCACATGGCGTCCCAGCATGTCACGTAACACGTCGTTAATTAGACATTGGAAGACCGAGGGAGCGTTAGAAAGCCCATACGGCATGACCTGATACTCATAGTGACCTGAAGTTGTGCTGAACCCAGTCTTCCATTCATCTCCTTCTCGAATCCGGACCAAGTTATATGCACTGCTAAGTCCAGTTTCGTGAAGATGGTGGCAGTGCGTAGTTGTTCCAGAGTGGCTGGTACTAGAGGTAGTGGGTAACGGTACTTGACGCAACACCGGTTTAGTCCTCGGTAATCGATGCATGGTCGTAAACCTCCTCCCTTCTTCTCTACGAAGAAAAACCCCGCTGATGCTGGAAAAGTAGATGGTCGTATATAACCTTGGTGCAATGCTTCCTGAATGTACTCCTCCATGGCTTTTTGTTCAGTTACTGTTAACAGATAGACTCTCCCTCGCGGTGGTGTAGTGCCTGGAAGCAAATCGATTGCGCAGTCGTAATCTCGATGAGGAGGTAGTCCACTAGCCTTCTTTTTACTGAATACTTCAATGAGGTCGTGGTAAACACTGGGGATCAGAACGTTGTCCGCCTTGTCAGGGCTCTCAACGGATGTGGACGCTAAGGTGATCACAGGGGCTTGGAAACAGTGACTGATGCAGTGAGCTGACCAGCGAGTGATCTCCCTTTGATTCCATGAAATTTGTGGGTTGTGATGTTCGAGCCATGGAAGACCGAGAACCACTGGATGCCGGGCCGTCATAATGACATGGAACGAAATTTTTTCCTGATGAAGAACGCTGGTGCGGAGGTTAATAGGTTTGGTGCAGTGAGTGATTAAACCATCTCCAATGGGGGCTCCATCAATGGCTTGGACGCGGCGGGGGGTGCTGAGAGGACGAACGGGGATGTTGTATTGGTGTATGGTCTCTTGGTCAATGAAATTCCCTGCCGCTCCAGAGTCGATCAGTGCCTCTAAGATACAGGAAACGCCTGAATGTTCTAATATAACTGGTAATACAAATGCAGACTGAACTGAGTACTGGGCAATGGGGAAAAACTCACCCCTGACTGAGGTTGTTTGGGAGTTTTGGTCTCCCTTTGGGTAGAGCCCTGTTTGAGAGGGCATTGTTGCACGAAGTGGCTCTTCTCGCCGCAGTAGAAACAACAATGTTCACGGCGCCGTCGTTCTCTCTCCTGCATGCTCACCCGAGTCTGTCCCAGCTGCATGGGTTCACCAGGGCTCTCAGACGCTGGTACTTCCGCCTCGCTGCGTATGGAGCGGCGGCTCCGTAGTAGACGATCCAGGAGTATCGCTAAGTTAATGAGTGAGTCGAGAGTCAGCTGCTCATCGCGACACGCCAGCTCCGTTATGATGTCGGCATTTAATCCCCGGCGAAACATGGTCTTTAGAGTGGGTTGATTCCATCCACTCCTAGCAGCCACAGTACGAAATTCAAGAGTGTAATCCGCCACACAACATGATCCCTGCGTCAAGGATAATAATTCCTCCCCAGTCTCCCGGTTGTCTGGAGAATGATCGAATACAGTGCGGAAACGTGATGTCAGCTGATCATATGTGCTGATGATGTTCCCTTCCTGTTCCCATTCCGCTGTGGCCCAGAGGAGAGCTCTCCCGATTAAGAGTTCCATGAAGTGGATTATTTTCCGATTCTCCGTCATGTCTGGGTACGTTGAAAAAAACAGGGAGCACTGGAGTAAAAAACCTCGGCAGCGTGCCGGATCTCCGTCATACTTCTCCGGCGCTGGAGTGGGAGGTAAGCGTGTGGTCGGTGCCATAGAAAACTGCGCGGTTTGGTTTAGCCAAGCTACCTGCTCAGTCAGGCTTGTGAGACGGTGATCATGGTCACTAATCATCCGGCTATGTCCCTCGATGGCTTGCGGCCAACGGGGATCTCCCGCTGCTTCCGTTGGAAGGCGAAGCATTCTGTCACGAACCTCGAATCGGTACGGAAGCAGAAGCGGGCGGCAGGTGTAGAGCGTGGTATCGGGAAGTTCAAGAAACGTAGTCGTAAGACAGGCAAAGGTCAAGCGATCGGACGAACAACACAAACGGGGTCAGGCAGAGAGCGTAGTCGAAGCCGGAAACAAGGGTCGAGGATAACTAGAAGACAAACTAACTAGAAAGGCTTGGTAACGCAGAGAAACGAGTTGACTGAACGTATACTTCGCATTGAGTCTAGGTGAATGACATCCCGAAGTACTAGCGGTGAGAGTGTGTGTGTGTGTGATTGGTGCCAGGTGTGTCTGATCAGAACTCCGGGGATGGTGAGCGCATGCGTGCATGAGAAGTGAGTGTTGCATCTTGGGAAATTGAGTTCTGATCTGACTGAGCTGTGACACTTTCCCCAGATGTCATATGTCAATTAATATCAAAACAGAGTAGTAAGAGGTGCAACTAATTAGAATGGCACAGTACCAAGGAGAAAAACTAAATAATTTACACAATCCACATTTTCAGTTAAAGGTAAACTGCTTTGGAACAGTTTACCAGTTGAACTGAAAATGCAAACAGAATTGAACATTTTTCAAAGAAACCTAAAAAATGGTTCAAGCAAAAGCAGGTTTGTGAACACTGATGGTTGTTAGACAGTATCAGCTTCTTGTTTTTTGTTTTTTTAATTATTGAACATTGATAGAGTCCCAGCTTCTTGTTATTCTTTTTTTCATTATTATTAAAACAAAAACCGAACCAGGGACTGGGTCTGCAAATTAGCCTTTGGATAGAAGCCTGTATGTAGAGCATCGGCTGCTTGAAATTGTAGCAATGTTATTCTGTATCATCTCTGTTAAATAAACAAATAAATAAATAAACCTATTCTTTTGTTTAAGTGTCTTGTGTCACTTGATATAACCTATCTTTAATAACTGAATTATAGGGGAAGGAGAGCACAACTTTGAGCTGAACCCGCTGCCCATCAAATACTTGGTCAAAGGCGTGCCTGAGGGTTTTGTCTTGTGTCTGCTCAAAGAGGAAATCCCCAAAGAGAATTTAGGGGCCCTCCCCACCCTTTATGTCTTCCTGACATGGAGCAATACCCAGGCAATACCTCCCCAGCCAATGCTGCACACATCCCACACCATGCTACACTGTTGCAGGACCCATCCACACACATTCCCCATAACAATCTCTGAAATGCAGGCCAAAATCAGTGAATGGGTGAATTGAGGACTAACTATGTTTTATAGTTTGTCATCAGACTTGAACAGTCCGTAAGAGCCAAAAGAATGAAGCCAAAAATCCAAACAAATAAATATGTACATATATACAGTAAATATATATACACACAGAAAAATAATGGCTCGTGGCACCTCTGCTGCACGTTCACTTATAGCACAATAAGTCTCCAATCTCCAACACTCCACCACTCTCCCTCTGAATGAGACAGAGCTCCCTTTATAGGACCAAACTTCGCACCTTTTTGGGCACTACCAACAGGGAGGTAAAATAAGTAAGTATTTAAGACCCCAAATTCCTGGAAACTGCTGCCGAAGTTACATCATTGGCAGATGTGTTTGCTGATGCCCAGGAAAGGAACCAGCCCTGGAGTTGGCGGTGTGGCAGAGAGTCTCGTAAATCCCATGTCAATCATCACTCTCAGTACCAGAGGAGTTGTCTCTGGTAAGCCTCACTTAAGATGAGGCTGTGATGTCAGAAGAGCTTTGCAATGTTGTAGTCACCAGGGCAAAAATGAAACAGGCAGACGGGCTGATGCAGACATTCAGCACCTTGCCTTTCTTTGATGTTGATACTGAAGCAGAAACTTCAAAGTCTCGAAAGTCACGCAGTGAAAAATGGCGGGACAAAATTGTATATAATGCTTTCCAAAATAGCTGATAACCCCCATGTGAATTGTTTCAAAGTTTCCCGGTGCCCACTAACATTATTCAGCTCCAGCAGGGGACATCAGCCTTGCACCGTACCTCAAGAAAGCACAACAGGAAGTTATGGCCAATGCTGAGGACACTGACTCTGCCGAAAGGTATTTATTCCAACAAGGAATTCTTTATCGCCAGTTTGAGTCCACAAAACAGCTTATCGTGCCACAATGTGTTCGAGAGGTAAGTACGTAGCAACATGCTTGACAACTTTTTTCTAGAGTCGAGTTCCCCTGTCATATTCTTCCTGATAAAGGCACTAATTTTATGTCCAGTCTCTTAAAGCAGGTGTATAAGCTTCTTGGAATCGTGAGTTTACATACAACTCCTTATCACCCGCAAACAGATGACCTCACAGGATGTTTCAATTAAACATTCAAACAAATGCTTTGCAAATTTATCAGTGAGTCGGGCAAGGATTGGGACTTGTGGTGGCCCTATCTCCTTCTTGCAAATAGAAAAATTCCCCAGGCCTTGACTGGATTCTCTCCTTTTGAGTTGATATATGGACCTGAGGTGAGGTGACCCTGCTTTGAGAACTGTGGGAAGGAACCCAGAGTATTGGGGACCCTGTAAATGTGATCTCTTATGTTGTGCAGATGAGGGAACGGTTGGAGGCAATGACAAAACTGGCTCAAACTCACATGGTTGAAGCACAAAGATACCAGAAGTCATGATATGATCGGTCAGTGTGTGTGTGTGGAGTTTTAACCGTGGCCAGAAAGGATTGCCAAATACAGGTGAGAGCTCTTTGCCACCCTGATCTTTTTTCTGAGTATCTGGGAGTCACAACATTGATTGAACATGAGATTGTCTTGAAAAGTGATGCTGTTGTTAAAAGGATGAGTTATCGAATACCTGAGCCATTACAGGCCTCCTTGAGGAAAAAGACTAGTCTGATACTGGCATTGGGAATCATTGAGCCTTTTAAGAGTGAGTGGTGCCACCCAGTTGTTTTAGTTAAAAAAAAAAAGATTGAAGCGTAAGATTCTGTATTGATTTCCAATTCCTGAACTCTGTCTCTAAGTTTGATTCCTATCCAATTCCCTGTATAAGTGACCTAATTGACCGTCTAGGTCAAAGCAAGTATCTGACTACCATTGACCTCACCAAAGGATATTGGCAAATTCCTCATTCCTCAATCTAGAGAGTTGACTGCCTTTAGAACCCCATGGGGGCTATTTCATTTTAGGTTCCTTCCTTTTGGCCTGCATGGGGCTCCAGCCACTTTCCAGAGGCTCATGGACCAGATATTACATGGTTTTTGTTTTAGAGCCGCTTATTCAGATGACAATTTTATCTACAGTGACACTTGGGAACAGCACCTACAACATCTTCAAGAAGTTTTGCTGCAACTACAACAAGCTGGCCTCACCATCAATTCACTTAAATGTGCTGTGGCCCGAACTGAAATTAAATATCTGGGCTACATCATTGATAAAGGGGTGGTCAGACCCCAGGTGAAGAAGATCCAATTCATTCAACAGTGTCCTTTACCTCAAAAACACAAAGAATTAAGAACATTCCTTGGTATGGCAGGCTTTTATAACCGATTTATTCCCAATTTCTCTGGCAGAGCAGCAGCCTTGACTGATATGGTGGGCTCAAGATGCCCCAACCTACTTGAGTGGTCTGATGAAGACATCCAGACTGCCCTGGGTGAGGACCCTGTGTTGCATAATCCTGACTTTAATCAATCATTTATTGTGCAAACAGAGGCTTCGGAACGAGGCATTGGAGCCATGCTACTGCAAGGGCCACCCAATGGATGACAACTTGTGGCTTGTATTAGCCGTAAACTCTTCCCTAGAGAGGTCTGATATTCTACAATCAAAAAGGAGTGCTTGGCTGTGAAATGGGCTCTGGATTCCCTAAAATATTATCTGCCGGGTAGAGAGTTTATTGTGGAAACTGACCATAAGGCTCCACAGTGGTTGGAGAGAATGAAGGATGCAAACAACAGAATTACCTGATCGTACTTGGCCATGGAGCCCTTTCGAGTTATTGTCCATTATGTTCCAGGGAAAGCCAATGCTATGGCTAATTTCCTCTTTCGCTGTGTCAGTTTCCTGAAGGGGGGGGGGGTGTATTATGGCCGATGATGTGGCCACACAGTAAGACGGTAACTAAACAACACACATACATACATCCTTCTCTTTTGTTTGTCTATACATTATTCTGGTTGTCCTTTACTGTTTCATGATTAAACGTTGCAGATCATGCCACATATTTCATAATCATGACAGACAAAGATTTGGTTCAGTTTCAATGTTTTATTTCCAATTTGTATTTTCATTCCACATTTGACTAGTTTGGGTGCACATTTTCTAGTTATTAGTGGCATGTTTGGTTAATATTTTTTTCTTTTGAGTTTGAGTTACCTGTGTGAGGAGAGTGGAGGTTCGGCACTGTCTGTGGAGGTCCGTTCCAATAAAGGACAGGCTAGCATCAGTTGCCGTCAATTGGTTCCGCTGGATTAATCCATGCTGCAAATTAGCTGGGGAAGCGGCGGGAGTAGGATTGTTTCTTTATTTGTTTACTTTTGCTTACTATAATTATTGATGCGCATATTACTAATGTTGAGTATAAAAAATACATGAAATAAATATGAGGGAGACCAAGTATGATTAGTATGTAAGTTTATTGAGGTTTCACAGGACTGGTGGGATCATAATCCTGGGGGGAACGGTAGGGAGAAAACAGGTGTTAAAATGGGGTGCGTCCTGGGGACGTGGGGACTGGCAGGTGAGAAAAGGGGAGAATGGTCAGAGCCCAGGTCAGAGAAGGTCACATCATCCTCAGTCTGACAGCTGGAGGGAGAGTCAGGCAGAGGGTCTGTCTGCGTAGAGGCGTCAATGCACACATTTGCTGGGTGGATTCTGTATCTGAGAGGTGGGGGGAACCCCGCATTTCCAGAGGGGGTGCGCAGAACATCGAGTAGCATAGCGATGTTAGCAGTGAGATGCGCGAGCTGATAGCGAGTGTTCAGACCCAAATCCAGCCCCTCCAGTAAAGGAGATAAGGAAAAGTGACGGGCACATAGGACACACAGAAGCGAATAAACGGTATTAGGCGGATATTGATGAATTGGATTCACACTTTAAGATTAACATTATGATTTATTATTCACAGAGAAATATAGGAGCTGAGGAGTGCAGGCTGAGAAACATACACACACAGAGGCACACAAACTCACACAGTCAAGGTCAGGCATGCAGACATACACACACACACGGAGGCCTAGGCCGCCACGTACACACATACAGAAGGAAAGCAGAACATTAAAAAGATAATAAAAGGAGTATTAGGATATTATAAGGATATTATGAAGTATGGAGTACAGAAAAGGGGGTAAAATACTTGCAAGCAGTATAACCAGATATAAAACAGAAATGTAGAGCAAATATGAAAGGAAAAAGCATTATAAAACAGAAATACAGAAAAATGAGAAAGAAACTTACTCATAATGTACTTGAAGGTGTGGAGGATCCTTTTCTCACGAGAAAAAGTCAGGAGTGACACAGACAAAGGCCTTAATTTTTAAGAGAGAACCAAGACGGGCCGTTTATAAGGGTAGTTGAGCCATGTTGCACCTGTGTGATAACCGTCAATGGGATTAGCGAGGGCCGCGAGATAACCGTCGATGGGAATGGCTAGGGCCACGAGATAACCGTCGATGGGAACGGCTTGGGCCGCGAGATAACAGTCTATGGGAACAGCGGACCCCGTGAGACCAAGGTCTCTCCGAAATGTTGAGTCGCGTACATATTGCTATTATGTTAAGGCTCGTTCTAAAACATAATGGTATTATGGGAAGGCTCTTTCTAAACATAATGGTGTTATGGGAAGGCTCTTTCTAAACATATTGGTATTATGGGAAAGCTCTTTTGGTTTGGGTGTAGAAAACTGTATAAATAAGGGAGCTTCAGCTCCAGGTGTCAGATCACTTCTGAGAATTCTCATCGGTGTGGATCTCGTGTGTGGTGGAACCAATAAACCTGGAACCTTGCTTCTTCTCACTCACGGCTGGTGTCTGATTTTTCTATCTCCAACTGGTTTTGAATATGTGAGTATTGGCTTCTATGTTAAATTTTTAAGTGTCTTCAGGTAATAAGCTAAATTTGAGCCAGCATTTGGCGACCATATGGCACCTCTCCATAAAGGTGCTTTATACTCTGATGTTTAGTTAAACTGTTAAAGACCCCAAGTGGCAAAGATTCATATCCCTTCCTGAATTTCTTTTGGTGAATGGAAGAAACAAGGGTCCATTGGCCTGGGACCATTGGTGACTGTATTTTGATGTAGTTGTGATGTATGACTATTTGTGAAAAAAACAAAACAAAACAAAACAACAACAAAAAAACAAACGTTAATATCCCATCTGTATGGGCAAGTGAAAATTTCAATAATACTTACCTAAAAGAGAGTGATGAGGTAGAACGCATCAACATCGTTGCCCCTGTGTGTTAAGTGTTGGTATCATTAATATATTGAATGTATAGGATAAAATTTAATATATGTTTTAATACTGTGTCCAAGAACAGTGTAGACATTTAAGACATCTGCCAGATTGGCCTTGTGTGAATTACTTATTCAGAACTTAAGACTAATTGTCATATGAAATGCATGTCGGCATTGATATGTATACTGTGTGTGTGTGAGTCCCTAGGGCAGCTGGACTGAGTACGGACGGAAGAAACAGGAATAAAACAGTATGAGGTAGTCTAAGCGGGCCGGAAGAGCGGGACAAGGTAGAAGAAAAACATTTGGCTGTGAGGGATAACTGCGAAGGGGACTAGGAGGGGGGCACGTACATAACCCTTAAGGACCCTAAGGGCTGAGAGGTGTGAGACACGACCTGCAGCAGAGCTATGGCCGAGTGTAAGATAGAGGTGAGCCCAATAGAGAGGGTGATTAGCAAACACCACACAGATGAGAAAGACATTAGGCATTATTGTAAAAAATGGAGTGAGAAGACTAGTGGTGAGTGGAAATGGCCTGAGGAAGGTACTTTTGATGAACAGCTATGCCAGATAATGAGGGCGAGATTAGCGATATGGAGTGAACAGAAAAAAAGGTGTGAGAGCAAGGGAGAAATGTAGGAAGAAAGGGAAGATAGTGGACTGGTTTGTGAATGCAGGAACGGAAGAAAAGGAGAAGGAAAGACGGCAGAGAGAACGAACAGAGGTGGCGGAGAGGAAGAAAGAAGAACGGGAAGTGAACCTAGCAAAAAAGATAAAGGAGGCTATTCAGAAAGAACGGGCCGATTCGGAGAAAAAGGCAGACAGTGTAGGAACTGCACCAAAACGGGAGAGGCAGGGGGAGTCCAAGCCCCTGCCCCCATGTAACCCACAGTTCCGCCCACCGGTGAGACCCGTCAGAAGTGCCCCGCCTGCCGGGCTGTACATGATGCAAGAGGTGGAGGGCAGAGAAGATCAATGGAAAGAAACCAAGGTGGACATTCAGGGAACATTCACTGGATACCAAAGAATGAGGCATCCCATGTGGGAGGACGGAGAACCAACCAGAATGGAAGATGGAGCTGCTGGACATGAGGATGAAACCCCGGTCGAGAGCCGAAGCCTGCGGCTGGACCTCCCACATGTAGGCAACAAAGAGAGGGACAGGGAACTACAGGAGTACATGAAAAACTGGACCAACACTCTGGGGTGACCAGAGCACGGGGAGTTTCCCACTAGCACTAGCACCCTGAGTCCAGGGTCACAGCCGATGGTGTGCAAGCAAAGAGACAAGAAACTGGAGGAAATACAGGACCAAGAGGAGCACCGTACCAGTGAGAAGCAAGAGGGTCGTAGGAGTGAGAGAGGGCTTGAGGGCGAAAACAGGGCACAAGAGGCTCCACGCACTAGAGGAGGACAAAAAGGGAGCTGAGAGACAATGAGGGACGGGTGGTCCGCATAGAAGGGGATGTGGTGCTCACCCCATATGCTACAGAGGAGGATAAGGAATTGGAGGGCAGGATTCGACGACTGGAGAACGGGATATCATACAGTGTGGGTAAAATGGATGAATTGAAAGATCTCACAGGCCAAGCATTCCAAATGGCGAAGGCTGCGAAGAACAAGAATGCGCACAAGCCCCGTCTGGGCGAATCAAAGTCACAGAGGTCGGGAAAAGCACTGAACCAGTCAGTAGGAAAACAGGTAAAAAGCCTGAGTAAGGCCTCAAAGGTCCTAATATACCACCAGCAGAAGAAGAAACAAGTGAGTTCAGACATGGATCTGGACGAACAAGGGGGGACTGAGAGCGAGCGGACTGAAACAGAAGACGAAGGAGAAATTGAACAGGACGTCAGCGAGGAGGAGGACCCAGGGGCCACCCACCCGATGAAGGCAGAGCCTAGTGAAGCTAGAGCACTATGGAGCAGGGTGAGCCTGAGGCCCCCAGTGAGATTCCAACCTGGTATCACAGCAGCTCATTCCCGCTCCCAGTCGGAGCCTAACCTTGATCAGGTTGGGTCACCCCCAGGTCAGATGCCTCTCATGGTCAAAGGAAAAGCCCTGCATTATGCACCCTGGAGTTTCATGGACCTAACTGGCCTGATCCAATGACTACCCAACATGTGTGAAGGGGGGCAGAAATGGATTACACAGTTCGAGGAAAAAACATCAGGACAACACCTGGCGATAGGTGATATCAAAGCCATTTTCTGCCAAACAGTGGGCAATGGACGGGCTGAAGAGATGTTCAATATGGCGGAACACAGGGATTTGATAGACGACCCTCAGGCTGATGCCATCCAGTTTGGCCTATATCGACAAGAAATATAGGACGCAGTGAGAAGCATGTTTCCGGCAAAAATGGACCCTGGGAAGCTCGAAAATATAAAGCTGAAAGACGAAGAGAACGTGATAACCTTCATACAAGAGTTTCAAGACAAATGGAGGGATGAAACGGGCGCCAAATGAGACGATTCAGAGGCAAGTGTGGGACTGTTCAAACTGCTGCTGAAGAAGGCTCTCCCTGGGGAGGTGCAGCAGAAGTTAGAGGAAGTGGTGGGGCTCAACGCATTGGAATGGAATTCATTTCTGGCACATGTGACCCATCACATGGATCAACACAGAAAGCTGAAAAAAGAAGCCAAAGATGCCACGGAAACCCTAATGACCCAACTCTGTAAGGCACAGCTTGGAGAACTGACCAGGACTAAACAGGAAGAGAAGGAACGGAGGAAAGAACACAACAAACAAGCAGCACTGATGGTGCCCCATCCACAAACAGCAACCCCAGCACCGGGTGACCCTCTGTTGCATCCCAGTGGATATCAGGCCCAACCGCAACCACAAGTACCACACATGACTGCTATGATGCAACCCACCCCAATGGATTACACATATCATATGAGGGCCCCCATGTACCAGGGGACACCCGCCTGGGGGTGAGAATGAGGATACGGACGGGGCCAGTCTCTGCAAAGACCAAATATGGCAGCTGAAGGATTCTGGGGATGCGGCAACCCTAGCCACTTCAGGAGAAATTGCCGACATGTCCCACGACCAACTTGGGGAGACCGCGTGGATAGGGCCAAAAGAAGAGGCCAGGTGCTCGGACCGAGAGCTCCGCACCTGTCATGCGAGAGCTATGGAATGCCACTGTCACAGTGATGATCGGAAAAAGCTTGCGAATGCCCTTTATGATCGACACTGGAGCTACATACTCAAGCATAGGGAAAGAAGGCTCACAGCTCCCCTTCACCTGTAAGGCAATTCAAACTATGGGCTTCTCAGGAAAAATACAGACCTTATGATTTACAGAGCCTCAAGAACTAACTCTGGATAGCGTGACAATACAAGCTCCTCTGTTATATTCACCAGGAGCACCTGTTAACCTACTGGGATGGGATGCCCTGTGTAAGCTGGGGGCTCAGATACAGTGCAAAGTGACTGGGATTTGGGTGACATTCCCTAGATCCATATCCACACAATACCTACTTTTGCACGAACCTAAATGCACCGCCCGTAATGCGAGTATGGTATACTGGTTGGAGATATCTGATCCATCTAACTCGGAACTCTGGCACAGATACGCAGAATGGAAACCATGGTTAGAGTACATGCGACCCAATTGCACAGAGATGGAGGCCCCTTTACAGTGCACTATTAAATATGATGATGGTGGACAGGACCAGGAATATGCTCAGCTTTGGGAAGATATGGAAAAGGGACAAGTAATGGACATTAAAACCATGGATATAATAAGCGGCCCACAGGGTGTGGCTGCTATGATCAAGCTCCCAGAGAGAATCACAAACTGGTATCAGCTGGAAGGGGCGGCGCCCCATGTCACTCTCATGGTCACAAAAGGTTTTGAACCAGAAGATGTAGGGCCAATGATAAGGCAGGCGAGGGAAGTAAGAGAGTGGAAGCCGACAACCAATCCGTATTTGCACAAATCGCCAGATGGAAAGTTTGTGCGAATCTCAACAACGCGGTTGACACCGCCGTGGCCACTAGTGTCTGCATATGCACGAGCACGGACCGAGGTGGTTTGCAAATGGCAGTTCAGGCAGCAAAGGATCAGGACAGTGAGGAAATACTCAAAACAGTTCCAGAACAGCTATGGACAAAACATTCGACCAATGTAGGGCTTGTTAAATCAGCCGACCTAGCGCAGATTAAGGTAAAAGAGAATGCAAGGTTACCCTACCAGAAACAGTATCCGTTGTAAGCTCAAGCTAGAGAAGGCATAAGGCCCACAATACATGGATTGGTAGAGACCGGAGTGCTAATCCCCACTCGAAATCAGTGCAATACCCCCATTTTTCCAGTTAGAAAACCTGACTCAGAAAAGTGGAGGCTAGTACATGATTTGTATGCTATTAACCAAGTCGTGATACCTGAAACACCTGTAGTGCCAGACCCACACACCCTATTGTCAAACATTCCAGAAGGGGCCAAATGGTATACTGTCATAGACTTATGCTCAGCGTTCTTTAGCGTACCGCTGCACCCAGACTCACGGCATTTGTTTGCTTTCACGTATGAAGGGCAGCAGTACACATACACCAGACTTCCACAGGGATACTGTGAAAGCCCATCCATATTCAATCAGGTACTGGCTCAAGAACTCTCAGCCTTGGAGTGCCACAGCACAGAGTTGCAGTATGTCGACGATCTCTTGATATGTAGTGCGTCCAAAGAACAATGCCAGCACGATTCACTAAAGGTCCTAAGAACGTTGGCTGAAAATGGCCACAAAGTAAGTAAAGAGAAGTTGCAATTTTGTAGACAGAAAGTGGAATACCTAGGTCGTGTGTTAGAGGGAGAAAGCTGTACAATAGCGTCAAAGCATGTAGAGGCCATACGCAAGGCCCCACAGCCAAATACCGTGCGTCAGATGTTGGCATTTCTAGGAATGTCGGGGTTCAGTCGCCCATGGATATACGAGTTCGCACTAAGGGTTCAACCGTTACGGGACATGATTAAGAGAGCAGATCAGTCACAGCCAAATGCCCCCCTTGTCTGGACTCCTGAAGCTCTAGCCGCACTCGCAGATATTAAAACGGCCTTAATGACCACTCCCGCATCGGCTAACCCAGACTACAGTAAGCCGTTTCACCTCTATGTATCCGAAAGAAAGGGGTACGCATCGGCCGTCTTAACTCAACAGCAACAAGGCATGGGGAAACAGGCCATCGCCTATTATAGCACAGCCCTCGATAACGTGGAAAAGGGGATGCCACCCTGTTATTGTTCTTTGGCAACGGCCGCGTTTGCATATCAGAAAGCGTCTTCTATCACCATGGGGCACCCGGTTACGTTATATACGACCCATGCACTGCATGCGCTCCTGACGAGCCAGACATTTGTGATAACGAACTCCCATCGCACAAGGTATGACTCCATTCTGTCAGCTCCGGAGCTCACTATAGAACGGTGCACCACGGTGAATCTGGCTGATAAGCTGGTAACCCCGATAGATGGTGTACCCCATGAGTGCGTTGCAGAATCAGAGAAATTCTTGAAAGCGCGTTCCGATTTGGAGAACTGCCCCATAGATAATGCTAAGCATACGTATTTTGTGGATGGGTCCTGTTATTGTACCGATATGTGCAATAAGGCTGGGTTCGCTGTAGTAGAAGCACGATGACACCCAGTGACGTTTGAGGTGGTAATGAGTGTTCCCCTTCCCCAACCCTGCTCAGCCCAGCTAGCTGAAATACGGGCGTTGACAGCTGCATGTAAATTGGGCAGCAATGACAGTTGCACTGTGTATACTGATTCGGCTTACGCTCATGTAGTCTGCCACGTGTTTGGACCAATTTGGGCTCAGAGGGGGTTCCAGCGGGCAGATGGGTCCGCTGTGACCCACGGGGAAGCAATTTCAGATTTACTATATGCTATGACATTGCCCACAAAACTAGCTGTAGTGAAATGCAAGGCACATAAGACTAATGATTCCTAAAGGAAACGCACTGGCGGATGAGGCAGCAAAGAAAGCTGCCGTAGGGCCTGCTCAAATGATGGCCCTAACTCAGCCCAGGGAGAGTCAGCTGCGGCATCCATAGGAAGACAATGTGGCCCATTTAGTGGAGTTGCAAAACACCGCAGGAGTGGCCGAGATAACTGCGTGGATAAAACGGGGGGCGAAAAAGGAGGCGGATACTGGTTTGTGGCACAGCGTGGAAGGGTTGTGTATAGCCCCAGCCAGCTACCTCCCGCTCTTGATCAAAGAAGCCCATGGCTTGGATCACACCCATAGGTCCGAAACTATCCGAAAAATTCGTCAGGAATGGTGGTCCCCATTCCTGGCCAGTATGGTGGACCATGCTTTGAACAGGTGTGACGTGTGCATCAGGAACAACGTGCGAAAGAACTTTACTGCCCCCTTAGGACATATTCCCCCGCCAACGGGACCTTTCCGGCACATAATGATGGATTATGTAGACATGGGAGCAGACAACAGGAAAGAAGGGAAGCACTAGATTCTAGTAATAGTAGATCGCTTTAGCAGGTGGGTGGAGGCAACTGCGACTTCCAAAGAGGATGCTAGGTCCACTGCTAAATTTTTATGTCATGAGGTCATTCCCCGGTTCGGTATTCCAGATTTTCTGAGTTCGGACAACAGCACCCACTTTGTGAATAATGTCATAGACAATATTGCATCAGCCTTGGGGGTAGATCATAAATTCAGTTGTGTGTATCATCCTCAATCCCAGGGCATGGTGGAGCGTGTGAACGGTACCCTACAAAATAAACTGGCAAAAATATGCAAGAGCTCTCGCCTAAATTGGGTCCAAGCCCTACCACTGGCATTAATGAAGATGCGTTCGCAGACCAGTCGCATCACGCACTTGACTCCCCATGAAATGCTTACTGAGCGCCCAATGCCCATGATGTTCACACGAGGTCCATACTCAGGGCCGTCTTTGGCACAATTGGAGGAGGAAATGCAGGATTATGTGCAAACCCTCACCCAAATCCATAGACATTTGTATTCACAGGTTCGTGAGGCGGCCCATGGAGAGGACGAGGTACAGGAGGACGTGCGTCTAGTGGCACCCGGGGACCAAGTGTATATCCGCATCTTCAAGAGGAAGGGCCCCCTCGTGGGACGCCGAGAAGGACCCTTCACCATGGTCGCTGCAATCCCCATGGCTGTGAAAGTTGAGGGGAGGGATTACTGGTATCACTTAAACCACTGCAGCCGCGCCGGACCAGGTAAGGGACCGCTACAGCGAGACACAACCGATGAACAAGCTTCGACCTCTGGCCTAGTCAGTACAAGGCAGCCCTCGGGTCCTACTGAGGCAGTGGTGTCAACCATAGTGACAGTGATTCAGATGCGTCTCTGAGCCCTGCCCATGGCACTCGAACCCAGACTAAGCGGCGGGCCAATGAGAAACTGGGTAGACTGTCTCAGTCTAATGTCAGTAGCCCAACCGGCTCTCTGCTTCACTCCACTCCTAAATCTGATATTGACCCTGCACTCTCGCCCCCATTAGAAGTGACGGGTGACGTAGCTACTGGCTCACAGGAACGTGTACCCCCAACTGAGGATATTCTGTCCACACTTGCCCCTCTCTTTCAGGACCCTGACGACCCCGTCACCAGCCTCTGGGCAAATTGACTTTGATATGTTACAGTCCCTCGAGGCACATTTGAGCTTACCTCCTGAGCTTCAGTCTCCATATGAATCCTTGCACACTCCCCCTCCACCGGTTCCAGAGGGGACCGATGGCACGGGTTCCGCCGAGTAGTAGCGTGTATGGGAGAAGGGTGATTGGAGCTGCCTGGGCTGGGATTTTTGCAGCAGGGCTAATAGCGTTCTTTTTCTTTTTCTATGACCCGATGTTCGGGAGGACTATTCATACATTCAATGATACCCTGGATTCTTGTAGCACGCTCCGCCCACGTTTGCTTGCTACTTCCCGCACAGTCCCCTATCCCCGTATTAGGCGTGCTTGGTCCTGGTCTGCCCCTGGCTTAGATGTGGGTCCGCGTAGCTCGATGTGCACGTTAGTTCTCCTGAAGCCCCCATTTGGCCTCATTCACTTTCTCCCGTGCTCGCTCAGCGGAGATTCGCGTGGGACATCTTAGGATTACTGGTATGGCACGGACGAGTAGGTGAGTAGGTGCTCTTTCAAGCCGCCCACCATTGGCCCCCTGTGGTTACCGTTCCTCTGCTCAGCTACGTCATGTTCTTACCATGATAGTGCAGGTTCACCGTTCGCATACCATGCTCTCCGCCCCCACATTATTGCCCCTTCGGTGTCTACCCCCGTCGCACATAGTTTGATGAAATTGCAACGCTATTCAGATAACACCTCTCTTGTGGAGGAGCAGAGTAACATGTATCTGGCATGGATGTTTCATACTGCCCGGTCTGTGACGGATTGCTCGTGTCTCGTTTATCATGATTGTAGCCCTACTCCCCATTTTATGCTGCCCATGGGTTACCTCACGGAATGCCTCACCGTCCCCTATTCTGTTGATATTTTGTGTCCTACTGTATGCCTTTTTGGGGCCCTTTCTGTTGACTTTGGCCCATTGTGGATGTACAATGCAAGCTCCTCATGCCTGTTTCGCCCTGTTTCCACTCGAGCGTCGACTTTTGTCCTCGTTCAACCGTCTCTGCCCTTGTTCTTTCCCGTTTGCCTCTGTTCCTCTTTTGGCATGTATCCCGTGGGAAACTTGTCTGCCCGATGTAATGTCTCCCTGTTCGCTGACGATCTGCACATTGATACCCTCTCTGCCTGTGATTCATCTCCATGCACCGCCGGCCCTGTGAGTGTGACGATTCCCCTCCCTGATCTTAGTGCTGGTACTGTTCCCCTTGATGATGTGTTCTGGTTCTGTGGGGGCCAGCGTGTATGCCAGACTTTGCCTGCGGAGTGGTAGGGGTGCTGCGCCCCGGTTAGGTTGGATGGTAAGACCTGTGTTTTGCTGGTGGCTGACCAACCTTCATCCGGCCGATCCCGTTCATGCCGCGACGTGGCCCTGAGGACTCAGTATGTCCGTGCTGCGACGAGCTATTCTGACTGGGCCGCTGATGAGACCATCCATCTTGACTTTGGGGGCACCTCCGTTGGCGTTCCTGCTCGCTACAAAGCCATGGAGGCTGTCGGCAGCGGTGTGGTGTCTATTTTGCTCCCGGCCATGCAGATCAACCGCGATGTAGCTTGCATTAATTACATGTGGTACAATGAGCAACGCTTCATTAACTACTCGGTGAGTGCTTTCGGGCTGGTCCGTGGTCAGCTGCATGCCACCTCACTTATGGCCGCTCAGAACCATTTTATCCTGGACCAGATGCGTGCCCCTAAGGAGGGCGTCTGTGCAATGATTGGTCCCGAGTGCTGTGCTGCGATCTCTTTGCACAGTGGTGCCGAGGGAGCTCTCTCCAAGGTCCTGGGTTGACTGCAGGCCCTCCAAGTGGAGCAAGCGGCTAACTCCGGTTTTGGGTCTGGCATCTGCCTTCCGCCATGGCTCTCCTGGTTTCTTTCTGGTGATTGGACTGCTGCCCTGACCCGCTTGGGGGTGTCCCTGCTCGCCCTCCTTCTCCTTTTGGGTCTTGTGGCCTGCTGTGTGATCCCCTGCGCACGACGGATGGTGGTGTCCTCCATCACCTCTAATACCTTTTCCAGCCAGTACAGTGTTATGGGTGAGGCGTTACCGCCTCAACGGGGGGTGGTATTCCCCCCAGTTCCGGGAGCCTGAGCCTGCAAGCGAGACCATGAGACGGGAGACAATGAGCAGCGAGGGACGGGACTACGAGGATATGAGCCTTGACAAGGACAGCAAAGTCCTGTGAGGGGAGGTTTTGTATGTGTTCATCTGTGTTGTAGGACGGCAGACCCGCAGTGGACAACGGGGGGTCTGCCCTCCAGGGATGTTATACTGTGACCTTCTACCGTCACCTACTGAACCCTGAGGGGTAAGAAGATGATGTGATGAGCCATACCCTGGGTGTAAGTGCTAGCCTAACCTCGCCCCAAGGGTGGTCCTCTACAGTACGTAAAGTGCTTGGGCCGAAGACAACCAGCACTCAGAGAGACACTGCCAAGGGGTGTAAGATGGACTGAACACTAGAAACAGAGACTGTCAATTTGGGTTGTTATAAAATGTTTGTGATATGACATGTGATGTGCAACAAAGTGTGATGTAATCAGGCACGAGAAAAGTATAATGGTGCTGTCGAGCACATAGTGCCGGCAGGGTGGGAATTTTTCCTCATAGGAGGTTTTTTCGCCCACCCCACCCCTGTATGCGAAGGTTGTTTTTTTCTTTGGGGAAGCAAGACCCTGCAGGTCCCGACAAATACAAAACTGAGGGCTGACAGGCCCAGTTGAGAAAGATAGGGACGTGTAGATCCAATCAAGTAGTTACTCGTAGTGGCCACTCATACTTACTCATACTTAGACTAACGGCGGCAGTAGAAGTAATAAGTAAATAGTTTTGATCAGTTAAACAAACGCATAATCGAGGTAGTCAGAACAAACGTATAATCGAGGTAGTTAGATTCGAAACAATATATATATATATATATATATATATATATATATATATATATATATATATATATATATATATATATGCGCATTACTCGAGAGGAAGTGAAGGGTTATAGCTAGGTACATCTACATGGGTCCGACGCAAAGTGGACATAGGGGGGCCCTAAGGCCCGTTCTCCAGCTGCCAATCGACTTTGAGGCCCCTGGGCACACGACACTAGAGCGACTCCCACTGGATCTACAAACCCTCCTCAGCTCCTATCCTGATCAGTGTAGCGTGGAAGTGGTTACTGTAAGGGACCCATTTGATGACGCGGATGATCGCAGGAATTATGGCTTTGTTAGAGTAATCCTGAATATGAATAGGTCATAACTTTATTGAGAGTTCACAGGACTGGTGGGATCATGATACTGGTTGAATGCTTGAATGCAAGGACAGGCCCGCTGCTTGGATCCTCTCCAGGGTCCGTCTCCAGGTGGTCTGCCCAGGTGTTACTGTAGTTTACCACATTGTCCAGGTAAGCAGCTGACCACTCTTCACAACCCTGCAGCACTTGATCCATCAGCCTCTGGAAGGTAGCTGGTGCGGATTCGAATTCGGTGTTTGATGGAGTAAGACGCGAAGTTGGAGGCTCCTGCTGATTTCGATTAAAATTGTAATTAATTAGCGCTTTTTGGTCATATAATATATTTTGACTTATTCTACTTCATTTCCTTATTTGCACTTTTAACTTTGTGGCACGTTAAGATGTCTGGAAAGAACATGAAAACCCGTGGTAGCATTCAGACACGACTGAGACCTAGTGTGCGCGCCGTGAGCGAGTCCACTTCTCCCCCTGAATCTGCGTCCCCGAGCAGTGACCCTGACTTCGCCGCACTCAAGCTTGAGTTGCTGGCTTCACTGAGGAAGGACGTTGCCGATATTTTTAAAAAGGAGTTTCAGGCGATGTTCGGGGATGCGCTGTCTACTATCCAGCTTGATCTGCAGGCCATGAAAACACAGCAGGCTGGTGATAAAGTCGTTACCGAGGCTACCATATCAACACTGAAAGGTACTGTTGGGGAAATGGGGCACGCGCTCTCCGGTTGCACCAATGACATAGTTCATATGAAGACTACTATCGAGTCTCTCACTGCGATCGTGACTCAATTAGAGAATAAATGTGAGGATTTGGAGTCGAGGTCACGGCGCAATAACGTTAGGATAGTCGGAGTTCCAGAGGGCGCCGACACCTGTACAACCGCTGCTGTAGCGGCCTTGTTAAAGGAGGCATTTGGTCTGGAAAAGGAGCTGGTTTTGGACCGGTCCCACCGGACCCTTCAGCCGAAGGCCAAGCCTGGTGAACGACCACGAGCTATTGTGTGCAGATTCCACTATCACAGTGACTGTGTTGATATTTTACGCCATGCGAGAGAGATCCAGCAGATTAAAACGAGGGATTTGACCATCTCCGTTTTCCCTGACTACACAGCCAAGACAGCCTGGGCCCGGGCCGCATTTAACGAGGTTCGGCGTCAACTTCGTGGTATTGAGGGCGCTCGCTATGGAGTACTTCACCCAGCTCGGCTTCGCATTACATATAACGGTGTCCAGAAGGACTTTATTTCAGTGGAGGAAGCAGGAGACTATGTTAAACTCTTGATATCGGGGTGAACTGCATCACCTATATAGTGGAGTTTTTTTCACTTTTATTCTTTTTTGCACTCGGCCTTCCAGCTCTACAGAATTCGGATTCTTATTGAAGATATTGTCGGTGCATTACTTCGTCTAGATTTTGTGGACTCACTCCTCTTAAATTTACTTCTGTATTAATGTCCTTCTCTGTTTTGATGCTCTGACTGGGTTAGAGTTTATTTCATTTTATTAGTGTTGTTTCCTCATCTTTACATGCTACACTGTGTTATATTATTTGTTACAAGTCTTTAAAAGGTAAGGACATTATATTTGTTAAAGTGTGCAGACTATTTATCAGATTTGAAGTCAGTAGGGGACTTTTCTCTTACTGGAATTTTTTTTGTTTAGGTAATTTAGTTGGTTAGTTCGGCTTACTCTTTGAGTTGTTTTCACATTGTGGACAACTCTTGGTGGGAAACACTGCTGTCTCCCTTTGTTTTATGGAGACTTTTTTTTTCTTCTTCTCAATGAAATATTTGGGAAAGGGAAGGGAGGAGAGAAGAGAAAAGGTAAATGAATCACATGTAAATGAATCATATGAAAATGAATAAATAAAGTAAATTAAAGAAGGTAGCTGGTGCCCCATGAAGTCCAAAGGGAAGGACCGTAAATTGATACAACCAAGAGGTGTCCTGAAGGAAGTGTACGGCCTGGAGGTGGGATCAAGGGTCACCTGCCAGTACCCCTTACACAGGTCCAGGGTAGTTATGTACTGGGCCTGGCACAGGGTATGCATCAAACTTTGACTGGGCTTATAGCTTAGGGAAGTTGACATAGACCCACAATGATCCATCCTTTTAAGGGACAATGACCCAAAAAAGAGGACCTTTGAGAGGGTCGCTACCCACAAAGGATGGCATAAGAGGGACTTGTCCCAGACTCTCGCTTCCTTCTTCTCTGGCTGGGAATGGAGGCTGAGGTGCATACATCCCCCAAGAAGCCCACATCTTCCCCTCTCATCCCACTCCCCATCATTGGCATGCCCTTTGAAAGGATCGGCATGGACCTTGTAGGGCTGCTCCCAAACTCCAAGCAGGGCCATGAGTAGCTCCTTATCATCATGGACTACGCCACCTGCTACCCTAAGGTGGTCCCACTCTGAAAAGCCACCTTCCAAAACATTGCCAGGGAACTTGTGCTCCTCTTCAGCCATGTGGGGATCCCAAAGGACCTTCTAATGGACCAAGGTACACCATTTATATCTCTGCTAATGTCCTGCACCTCAGAACACCTGTAGATCACCTCAAACTGATGGCCTCGTTGAGCAATTCAAGCAAATGCTCAAAAGGATGCTGTGATGGGTGGTGGACAAGGCAGGAAGGAACTGGGACCTTTTTCTTCCCTACATCCTGTTCGCCATCCGGGAGACATGCCAGGCCTCCATGGGCTTCATCCTGTTTGAGCTCCTGTTTGGCCAAACAAGAACGTTTTACCATACATGGTGGTGGAAGTATCATGGTTAGGGCCTGTTTTGCTGTATCTGGGCCAGTGGAGCTTGCCATCATTGATGGAACAATGGATTCTGGCTCACACCAGCGAATTCTAAAGAAAAATGTCAGGACATCCTGTCCATGAACTGAATCTCAAGAGAAAGTGGGTCATGCAGCAAGACAACAATGCTAAGCACACAAGACGTTCTACCAAAGAATGGTTAAAGAAGAAAAAGTTAATGTTTTGGAATGGCCAAGTCAAAGTCCTGACATCCAATAGAACTGTTGTGGAAGTATCTGAAGCAAGCAGTACATGTCAGGAAACCCACCAACATCCCAGAGTTGAAGCTGTTCTGTACTGAGGAACGGGCTAAAATTCCTCCTCTGTGCAGGACTGCTCAACAGTTACCCCAAACATTTAGTTACACTTATTGCTGCACAAGGGGGCCACACCAGATACTGAAAGCAAAGGTTTGCATACTCCACAGTGGGAATCAAACCCCCAACCCTGGAGGTGCGAGGCGAACGTGTTAACCACTAAGCCACTGTGCAAATCTCCCTGAGACGATATGAGGAACAGACCTTGATAGGAACCAGACTCAAAAAGGAGCCCATCCTCATCTGGGTAACACTATCCTGCTGAAAGAGGCCACTGCCATTAGGGAATACCATTGACATGAAAGGATGTACTTATTCTCTGACCAGTCTTGCTAGTTAAAATTAGCCTTGCTTGTTAAAATAAATCTAGGTCATTGAGTTTGCGCACTTCATGGAATACCCCTCTGGAGAACTGTGTGTTAATTGAGTTCAGGGTGTGATGATGAGTTAAATATATTAAGTAGTAGTGCTTTCTGAATGAGCTCTGTTCTGTGTTCTGCTGTAATATGAGTGAAAACACAGAGTTTTTAGTTCTGGGAAATGTGTCATTCTTTTCAGATCAGAATTGAAGCACATAGATATTATTCCAGAAAAACTGTGAATGTTTGTGGTCACTTCTTGGTTCTTTTGCTGCATTGTAGAGATGCAATGCAGCTGCTGTGCTAAGATATTTGTGCATCAGCATTATGATGAGCATTGCACTAAGTGATAACAAATATTGGTTCAAAACACTCCTGTGTTTCTATGGCCTTGTGTTTGCGCTCATTGTCCTGTTGAAAGGGAACAGTTTCTCCCAAGTGTTATTTTTTTTTATTTATTTATTTTTTTTTAGCAGACTGAAGCAGGTTGTCTTGCAGTATCTCCCTGTATTTTGCACCATTCATCATTCCTTCAAGTTTAACAAGATGCCTAGTCCCCACTGAGAAAAAGCATCCTCGGAGCATTATGCTTCCACCACCATACTTTACTGTTGGGATGGTGT
The DNA here is from genome assembly GCF_023375685.1 of Ictalurus furcatus. NCBI lineage: Eukaryota > Metazoa > Chordata > Actinopteri > Siluriformes > Ictaluridae > Ictalurus > Ictalurus furcatus. The sequence continues at coordinate 2,828,478 of NC_071268.1, read as the reverse complement.
TTGCTAAGGAATGGGCAGTGTTAGTTTTGTGCCACACACAGTGTTTTGAATTTTGACTCCATTTTTTCTCTCATCTGACTACAAAACCTAATACCACACTTTATCTGAATCACTCCAGAAATGATTTGATGTTTTTTTTTTCTTCAGTAATGGCTTCTTTCCAGTCTTCTTCCCATACAGGCCAGCTGTATGCAGAGTTCTTGATTTTATTGGCTGGTGCACCTTCACTCCAGTCTCCAGCCACTGAACTCTGTAGCTCCTTCAGTGTGATTGCTGTCCTCACTGAGGCTTTCCTCAGTCCCTTTCCTGCTCTGCTGTGGAGTTTTTAGGTACAGCCTTGTCTACAACCCCTGGCAAAAATTATGGAATCACCAGAGCTCAGTTGTAGACCACTGCTAATGTGCTAGCTAAAGTTTGCTAAGTTGCCTCAGGAGTTTGTTTGGATGTTGATGATCTGACAGAGACGTTGATTGTAGCTGCTATTGTGATTGTTTCTTTAAACGGTTTATATCAATCGAATCACAAGAATCTTAGTTTTCCAAAGATAAATTGCATGAGTACCTAGTTAAACACAGAAGCATAGCTTTGCACTTAAAAGCACGCAGGCTATCAGAATTTACGTTGTATTTGAAAGGTAAGAGAGTTACAAAATAAAAACGTGTGGAGATTCCATAATTTTTGCCGGGGTTGTAGGCAGTGCCTCAGTGGTATGATGCAGCTTCCATTTCCTCATTATTGATCCAACAGTGCTCACTGGGATATCCAATCCCTTGGATATTATTTTGTAGCCTTTTCCTATCCCATGCATGTCAATAAATTGAATTTAATTAGCACGCTCTTTGATTTTTCATTTTCAGAGTTTTCCTTCAGATTCACAGTCTGACCAATGGTAATTATGGGGGTTTTTATCCAGCAAAAGTGACCTTTTTTAATGATTCACAGGTAGATGCCAATTGTTTCCTCATTAGGGTAATATCTTTCATCTGTGTAAAACTGGAGCTTTCACAGTACAGAGTTGAGTACTTTTCAGGGTTTTTTTTTCAAGATCTGCTGACAAATAATACATTTAGGCTTTTAAAAATTTACTTTAAGAGCATACTGGTTTGCAATAAAAATACTGTATGGGGCAATCTGATGACGTAGGGGGGGTTGAATACTTTCGCAAGTCACTGTATATCCTACATACATGTGTACCTACTTCTAATTATTAACTTGTGATGTAACTTTTAAATTAATTCAAGCGTTTTAGCAATTAAAAATACATAAGGGTGAACCATTCATCCATCTTCTATACCGCTTATCCTTCCTTCAGGGTCGCGGGAAACCTGGAGCCTATCCCAGGGAGCATGGGGCACAATCACATACACACTCACACACCCATTCATACACTACGGACTCTTTAGACATGCCAATCAGTTCTACCATGCATGTCTTTGGACTGGGGGAGGAAACCGGAGTACCCGGGAGAAAACCCCCGCAGCACAGGGAGAACATGCAAACTCCGCACACACAGGGCCACGGTGGGAATCGAACCCCCGACCCTGGAGGTGTGAGGTGAACGAGCTAATCACTAAGCCCATGAGGGTGATATCAACCTAAATTCACTGCAGAGGGCCACATCACTACAGTACGGAGTTTCCGCTAACCTAGTCTTTTTTTCTGTCTATCCAGGACCACAGTCAGTGTTGAGTAGTTTCAGACAGTTCATGAACCATTACCCTTTAAAGAGAGTGCTTCTGTGACTTCCATCATCTCAGATATAGTTTTTATAGTGTGGTGCCTATTGGATCTGCTACTCATTAGCAATTTCCTACTTAAAGTTTTGCTTGTATAGCTTAATCTGTGGCCAGGATACTGACCCTTACAGATTGATGCGTAGCAAGTGGTCTGCACTTATATAGTGCCTTTTAATCTTAGCGGTGCTACAAAGCACTTTACACTGTTTCTCATTCACCCATTCACACACACATACACAAATGGCAACAGAGCCATGCAAGGCACTAGCCTGCCATCAGGAGCAACTTGGGTTTCAGTGTCTTGCCCAAGGAGTCATGTGGGCCGGGAATCGAACCAACCTTACGATTAATGGACAACTAGCTCTATCATCCGTGCCACAGCTGCCTCAAATATTAAAATGAGTTCTCCTGATAACAGATTTATTCATGTGATACCGAACATAACTTTAAAGAATGAGAATGCCATATCTAGACACAGTCAATACACATCGTACGTAATTGGTTTTTTTTTCCCTAGCTTTGATTTGTGAGGAAATGCATCTCATTACATAACCATTAACTCATTAATCTCTTCATTATTTAAATCATCATCATCATTCAAAATAATGCACTTGTGTGAAGCTCAGTGTAGCATTTCTCAGATTTGGCTGTGATTTATAACCCAAAAGCGCAAGCTTTGATGAAAAAAAAGAGAAGATTGATATCTTCCTGTATCCAATCCTGTATATTCTATGCACCTTTGATGGGCTGGATAATAGTTGAGGATTGGGGAAAAACAAGCACAAGGCAGTTTTATTTAATATTAAAGTCTTAGTGGTATATGGGAACATCTGTGATAGACTGCTGCCCAGTATTATCGGGATTGGCTCCGGAGCCACCAGAATAAAGTGTTTACTGAAGATGAATGAATGAAAACTTATCAAATGTGATATCTAAAGTTTTAATCATGTCCTTTTTTTAATTTAAATTTTTTTTTTTTTTAGTTGAATTCACGACCTGGTCTTGCACCATTACATGTATATACATCTATAAAAGCTGTCTACACACAGAACCAGTCCAAACACAGGAACGTAACCGAATTCGGATTGCATAAACATCGCAAATTAGAATGCGTTCAATTTCTATTTTCACCTTCCGTATGGTGATAAATAATGGTTTAACGGCTAAAAATATTCTGTCTTTGGGAAACAAACCTATCGAAAATTTGAGATGTTGAAGCACAGTGGAGCAGGGATTTTCAGGAAGAGCTACACAGCATTGAGGTTGGGTAGGTTTCCCACCCAGCAATGCAAAAAATAAATAATGAAGGGGGGGAACTATCATCTAATCCTTAAGCTTTGAGATATGGTCAACAGAACCAAGCCTGAAGATCCTGATACAAACAAGTACATTGAGATTCATAAGCAATAATTAAATGAACAGTCGTTTTTAACAGAAATGCATTTTTTTCTTAACCATCACATACATTATAATGTACATGTGACTATTGCCTTCCCTCTAGTAACAATAACAAAAGGTCTAATTAGAGATGTAGATGTACCTGTGGAGAAACAGGAAGACGGTTCACTTCTGTTCTGCTCTCTTCATGCGTAGGTACAGAGAAAGACCACTTAACAACTCTTGCAGGCTTTTTGTGATTGAAATGGCATGAAAGGACATATGGCAAGGTTCTATAGTAAAGTGCTTTTTCAGGGAACACAAACATTTAGGTAAAGCAGTGTGTTAAAAAATACAAACAGATACATTTTGAAATTTTTTGATTTGAAAAGGGAAAAAATGACAAAATTCTGTATAGTCAGAAGGCCAACAAAAGATACCAACCAGAAACCATATGCTTTTGTATACACAATTTATAATACTCTGCAAAAAGATCCGGTCCTGGAAAAGTACACCTCACTATCAATGGTAACAGTGTGGTTTGAAATTCTAGAGCTTAAATTTAATTATTGCACACAATGAGAAGTGACAATATAGCCTTATTCGGAGGGGATTAAATTTATATGCATGAGTTTTATTGTGGAGAAGAGGCGTAGGAAAGTTATTACAGATATCAGAAAACTATCTGTAACAATCTGTGTGATCTGTTTAAATACACACTGAAGGCTTGCATAAGTACATATTAACAACAATTTAATTTAAGTGAAGATAAGGGTGAGGCATCGTTATATAATGATTCAATATCCCGTGATTTCCTACAACACCCTTCATATATCTGTTTCTGTGGTTGGGCTGGATGGAAATAATGAATTAAAAGATGGGAACTTAAACAAAGAAACATAGAATGCTTAATGATCTTGTAACTGAAAAAAACAAAACAAAACAAAACCCATAACTGCTACATTAAAAACAGCAAATTTCATACAAAGTTGAAAGAAATAAAAGCTCCTGTGAGCACTGTTCTGGTACTGGGTGTGTGCTACACATCCCTCTTCCTTCAGTGGTGCATGCTGATTGGTAGAATCCATGTTCAACTACTTGGCAGCATTTTCACTTTAACACCAAAAGTGGTACTGTTTTTCCAGAGTTAGAACAGAAGTGGCAAAAAGTGGGTTCAAATGGGTTTTTGTCTGGCTTCACTTCAAACACCTTCAGATCGGTCCGTTGGGTGTGGTTTCAGAGGGTGCATCAAATCTGAAAAAAATTTCACAGATTTAAAAAAAAAAAAGTGTTAAAAGTAAAGCAGATCTCAGCCTACTGCTGTTCAAACTGTCAGGTTGTCCACTTTCAGTTACATGATCACCACATTTTACCTGCTCTACACACCAAACTCAGTGAAGGAAGTTGCATCATATTAAGTATGAAAATATAGCTATGTTTAATGAAGAAACATGTTTAGGGAAGTAATCAGGATAAACAAAGTTATAAAACACATTTTTAAGAATCTCTTATAAAGGATTAATCTGCATATTAAAATGTAATTACAAGTAAATACATTTACCCATCTTAAATTCTCAATTGCTCTTTGTTGTTCTTTCTGAAATGTGAATATTTTCTATATAACACAAATAGGATATACAGTCCCCCTCTGAAAGTATTGGCATCAAAGACATTTGAGTTTGAGACGGTCAATATCAGACAATAGATCAGAATTTCAGATGTAATTTCCTGATATTTACATCTAGATGTGTTCAACAACTTGGAACATGGCACTTTTTGTTTGAATCAATCCATTTTTCAAGTGATCAAAAATACTGAAACACGTGACTGACAGGTGTTGCCCAGACGTGCCGGTTTCATTGGCAAACATTTGATAGCTCTGAACATCTACTCTTAGTTTGAGCCCTGGGTTTCACTTGTAAATACTGCATTCGTTGTTAAAAAGGATAAACCAACATGAAGACAAGAGAGGTTTCTATGAGAGAACAGCAAGTCATTGTGAAGATGAGAAAAGATGGAAAATCTATCAGAGCCATTGCACAATCATTGGGCATAGCCAATACAACAATTTGGAATGTGTTGAAAAAGAAAGAAACCACTGGTGTACTAACAACCAGACATGGAACAGGTCAGCCAAGGAAAACAACAGCAGTTGATGACAAATATTGTTATTTTTGGGTTTCTCTTCACAGCTCTCACAGTCAGTGACATCAACAACCTCCACAGGGCAGGGGTGAAGGTTTCACAATCCCCCGTTCAAAGAAGACGTCGAGAACAGAAATATAGAGGCCATACAACATCTTGTTTGCATCTTGCAAAGCATTCAGCAGTAAGAACTGGAAAGCCTGATTGGAATTCAGAAAGAAATATAGAGATGAGCCACAAAAGTTAAGAAACCAAGTTTATCCTCTACCAAAGTGATGGAAAGTCCAAAGTGTGGAGAATGAAAGGATCTACTCGTGATCCAAAACATACAAGCTCAGTGGTCAAGCAGGGTGGAGGTAGTGTCATGACTGCTTCTGGAACATTCTCACAAATCTTTATTGGTGATGTAACTCATGATGGTAGCACCAGAATGAATTCAGAAGTCAATGGAAACAATCTTTTCTTCCAATTTACAGAAACATGCATCCAATTGGGAGGAACTTCATCATGCAGCAAGAGACAATGACAACCACCAGGTCTGGGATGTTTTCCTGGTTTATTTGATTATGTTCATGTTAGTTTTACTTAAATAAATATGGTCATTATGACCTACATATTGTAACTGACACTTAACCATGTTATTCTGAGAATACACATTATGACCTTATCTTTGTGGACTTATTATGGTCTAGATGTTTAGAGGCACATCAGACCAGATACCAAACTACGAAGCAGAAAATGTACTACGAAGACATTTTATAATATCAAATATCAGACCATTATTACAGATCACTCTTTTGTTTATTTCAGTTTTTGCATGGAATACATTTCCATGTAGCCTGGCTCTTGGCTGGTCTCCTGGTTCCTGACTGTGACTTGAAAGATTTACAACAGTTTTGGTATCCCTGGGTGGGCAGTGATGAGTTCCCCCTCCCTCTACCTGTGCTCCTGTGATGAGCACACGGTTATGTTAGTCATCCTGCAAAATGAATGTGCCAGAAAAAGGAACCACTCCGAGTTCTGCTGATGGAAATGTCTTGTTGATGAGAGTGGGTCAGCAGAGAATGGCCAGAGTGGTTCGAGCTGACAAAGTCTACAGTAACTCAGATAACCAGTCTATACAATTGGTGTGAGCAGAATACATCGAGTCTTGAGGTGGATGAGCTACAAGAGCAGAAGACCATGTCGGGTTCCACTTCTGTCAGCTAAGGACAGAAAGCTGTGGCTGCAGTAGGTACAGGCTCCAAAACGGGTTATTTTGCGCCATCAGCATGAATCCATGAGCACCACCTGCCCTGTGACCACATCAGGTTCCACTGCTGTCAGACAAGAACAAGAATCTGAGGCTATCAGGATAAACAGATCTTAATCCTATTGAGTATGCATTTCAACTGAAGAGGAGACTGAAGGAGCCTGGAAAAGCGCCATAAAAGATGAACGCAACAGTTTGGTGACATCGGCTTGATACAGTTATTGCAAACAAGGGATATGCAGTTTTAAGTATTATTTACTTTGATTTACTTTGTCTAACTGTTCCTATACTCTTCCCTCACCTAATAATTGGGTGGTCTGCCACCAAAGGTGACATGTTCCAAGTTGATGTAAATATCAGGGAAAGAAAACTGAAATTCTGATCGATCATCTCATATTTATCTTCTGATCTCAAAAGCAAATGTCCTCAGCATACAGTAAAAAAACCAAACAAACAAAAACAACCTGGCCTTGCTGTGCCAATACTTCTGGAGGGGAATGTATACAACTACAATATTTAATATAACATATTTAAAAATAAAAAATAAAAATAAATAAATAAATAAATAAAATGTTTTCCAGGCTTAGTGTTTAGTTTTCTTGCCAAGTTTTAAAGGTCATTATGGAAATGGAAAACATGGAGAGACTTTATATTCCACCATGTCTTTATACCTATATTCATTGGCCACTTTAATAGGAACACCTGTACCCCTGCCCATTCGTGTAATTTTCTAATCAGCCAATCATGTTACAGCAATGCTCAACAGAATGGGAAAAAAGTGTGATCTCAGTGATTTTGCCCATAGCATGGCTGTTTGTTCCGGACATGTATTTCAGAAACCGCTGATCTTCACACATTTTTACACACAACAATCTGTAGAGTTGACACAGAATGGTGCGAAAAACAAAACAAAACAAAAAACATTCAGTGAGCAGCAGTTCTGTGGGAGGAAATGTCTTGGTGATAGGTCAGAGGGGAATGGCCAGACTGGTTTGAACTGACAAGAAGTCTATGATAACACAACGTGTCAAAACTTGAGGCTCATGGGCTGCAAAAGCAGGAGACCACATCCTGACATGGTCTCCTACTTTTGTAGCCCATCAGCCTCAAGGTTTGACACGTCGAGTCCTGTTATTCTCAATGTGTTTTCCAATCTTCAAATCTCTAGTTTTGGTGAACCTGTGCTGAACCAGGAGTGGAACTAGAGGTTGTAGTCGATGCTCTTCTGCTCACCACAGGTGTAAAGAGTGGGTATGAATAAAGAGTAGGAATTTGAGTTTATGTAAACTTCTCCAGATATTTCTGCACATACAGTTGCACTCAAAATTATTCAACCCCTATTGCAAGTCAAGTTTACTTTCAAAATTTGTCAGACTTTCAGCTGTTTGCAAAGAACAAATCAAGCAAAAGCAATTGAAATAGTTCACAACACAACAAATGCTTCAAGTGGTTTCCCCAAATTCAACTGAAAATGCAACTTACAATAATTTCTCCAGTTTCAAAATGATTCAATCCCCTGAATAGAATCCCTCACAACAGCATAAATATGCAAAACAGGTGTTTTCTCAAGCACACCTGATGCAACTGATCAAGGGCTTCATTAATTGCACCAGGTTTGCTTAAGCTGGTACACATGAAATACCTGAACTGGCTAGGGGTAGAAAATTCATGAAATACCTGGACGGGGCAGAAAAAGGAAACTATCAACGGCTGCAAGCAGATTTATGAGAAGGCAGGTTGTGAAAAACCCTCGAGTGACTGCAAAAGACCTGCAGCAAGACTTGGTGGCAACAGGCACTGAGGTTTCAGTGAGTACAGTAAGGTGTGTACTAAACACAGAAGGTCTCCATGCCAGAACTCCAAGACGTTCACCACTACTGACCCTAAAGCACAAGAAAAGTCGCTCAAAATTATATAAATAATCCACAGAAGTTTTGGGATTCTGTTCTGTGGAGCGATGAAACAAAACTGGAACTTTTCGGCACGATGGATCAGCGGTACGCGTGGAGGAAGAAGAATGAAGAAAGAACACTCTGCCCACAGTCGAGCATGGTGGAGGCTCGGTGATGCTCTGGGTTGTGTTACACTGTGTTGAACTATTACAATTACTTTTGTTGGATTTGTTCATTCCAAACAGCTGAAAGTCTGTAAATTTTGACAATAAACCTGAACTGCAACTGTAGAACTGCTGCTCACTGGGTGTTTTTTTTTGTTTTTCCACACTATTCTGTGTAAGAGTAACTCTAGAGACTGTTGTGTGTGAAAATCCAAAGAGATCAGCAGTTTTTAAAATTAAAACCGGCCCATCTAGCACCAAAAGCCACAGTTAAGGCTACCGAGATCACGTTTTTCCAAATTCCGATGTTTGATGTGGACATTAACAGGAGCTCTTCACCTGTATCTGTATAATATTATGGATTGTGCCGCTACCACATGATTGGCTGTTTAGATCATTTCATGAATGAGCAGGTGTACAGGAACGTATGCCATTATACAAAGTTATTTGGGGTAAAATCCTGTGAACTAAAGATGGTTAAAATTAATTTAATTACTTAAAGAGAGTAAAGCCACTCAACACACATACGATAAAGGACGTAGAGATGACTCGTACCTCTTGTCTGTCACAGTGGTGTTTTCTGAATTGGGTGTGGCTGTCTGGGACTCTGAAGGTGCTGCTGTGTCTGAAATAGTGAGCTTCTCCAGTGCCTCATCAGGTGCATCACTAAAAGCCACAATGGAACAGTTAACAGCTTTTTGGATCTTGCAAGCCAAGATTTGCAGTTCTGTCCAAACATTCTCACGTGATCATTTAGAGAGAGTTTAATTATACTCAATAAACAGTTAATAACTACATAAATATATGAGAATCAGAGTCCCTTCATTTGCCAGGTATGCTTGCATGCACCAACAATTTGGAGGAACTGGTGCAACATAGATCAGTAGTTCTCAATACTTTTCCAACCATGGACCCCTAGCATGTTATGACCGATCCTCGCTGACCCCCACACAATATGCATATATTAATATACGGTGGGGGGAAATAAGTACTGAACGCGCCAAGATTTTTTTTCAGTAAATATATTTCCAATGAGGTTTTTCCACATGAAATTGTCACCAGATATCAGACTCAAGAAATCTGCAAATATAAAGAATAAATAAAAGTTGTGTGTAATAAAGTGGAATGACACGGGAAAAAAGAATTGAACACGCTACGGAAAAGCAGTTCTCCAAGGCAAGGTAAGGCAAGGAACCCACTGAAATCCGTAAGTAATTACACCCCCTATCTGTGCAAATTAATACCAGCTGGGTTAGCAAATTGACGGTCTATAAAAAGGCTTTTCGTTACCAAGGTGTCACACAAGAAACATCTCATAATGGGTAAAAGCAAAGAGCTCTCCCCAGACCTTCACAACCTTATTGTTGTGGAACATATTGATGGAATCAGATACAGACATATTTCAAAACTTCTGAATCTTCCTGTAAGCACCATTGGGGCCATTATCCACAAGTGGAAACATCATCACTCCACCATCAATCGGCTATGCATAGGAGCTCCCCACAAGATTTCTGACCAAGGATTCGGACGAATAGTCAGAAGAGTAGCCCAAGAGCCAAGGACCACTCAGAAAGAGCTCCAGAAACACTTGGACACAGCAGGTACCATCGTCACAGAGAAAACAATAGGCAATGCACTCCACTGCTCACACTCACTCCACAAGACTCCATTACTAAAGAAAAGGCATGTTGAAGCTCGTTTAAAGTTTGCTACAACTCATTTGGACAAGCCTATGAAATACTGGGAGAGTGTAGTCTGGTCAGACGAGAGATAAACTGAACTTTTTGGCTGTCATACTACACACTATGTTTGGAGAAGAAATGGCACTGCACATCACCCTAAAAACACTACACCAACAGTGAAGTTTGGAGGTGGAAGCATCATGGTTTGGGGCTGTTTTTCATCACATGGTACTGGCAGACTTCATATAATTGAAGGAACGATGAATGGAGGCCTTTTCCGAGAGATTCCTGAGAAGAATCTGCTGCCATCCACCAGGATGATGAAGATGAGACATGGGTGGACCTTCCAGCAGAACAACGATCCAAAGCATACAGCAAAGATAACTCTCGACTGGTTTCAGAGAAAAAAATCAAGGTATTAGAATGGCCCAGTCAATCACCTGACTCGAATCCAACTGAACAAGACTTAAAGACAGTAAGTTTAGAAGAATGGGCCAAAATCACACCTGAATACTGCGGCCCATTAATTTCTTCATACAGGAAGTGTCTTGAAGCTGTCATTACAAACAAAGGCTTCTCCACCAAGTATTAAATACATTTCAGTTAGCATGTTCGATACTTTTTCCCCCCGTGTCCACTTCATTACACATAACTTTATTTATGGACTTTAATGTTGGTAATTCTTTATACTTCTGGATTTCTTGAGTTAATACTGATGTCTGGTGAAAATTTCATATGAATAAACTCATTGGAATTGGACTCATTGGACTAAGCATATAGGTTCATTTAAAAAGCCGTAAGTCTGAAATTTAATGAGCCTAAAAATGTATTTAAAGTATATTTTGAAATATTTAACAAATATTCACAAATATACATTTAAAAAAAAACAAACAAACATATTTTAAGGTTTTTTTTTTTTTTTTTTTTTTTTTTTTTTAAATAATCGCAAAGACCCCCTGTAATTATGCCACAGACCACACTAGTTAGGAAACACTGACGGACAAATCATGGAAATGCCATTTAAATCAAGTATCTAGTGTTTGTTACAATTCGTTTATGAGAAGTATCACCCTAACCTGTACGTCTGAGCTGCTGCTGCTTCTTTTCGGTTGCCTGCTGATTTGAATGCATCCTCAGCCTCGTCATTTCCCAGATCCTCTTTGATGTCAGAGCCTACAGAAGAGCTGCAGTCTGAAACTATACACACACACACATATACATATATACACACACACATATACATATATACACACACATTTTTATATATATATATATATATATATATATATATATATATATATATATATATATATATATATATATATAAATACATAAATACACACACACACTCCATTTTTAGTTTATATTTATAGGAAAATTTCATTACTGAAGACATAAATAATGAACACTCACCTTTCTTTTCTGACTGGTTCTCAGAGTTACTGGAGCTGCTGGGACAAACACTCAATCAGTTACGGCAAACGCTCAGAGACAATGTACATATTTTGTCCCCTCACCCCCCGAGAATGAGATTTAAATAAAACTACAGCGCTACAGAGAATATTAAGTGTGTTGTAAGAAAACCATCTTCCAGGGGACGAGCAGTAACTAGTTCTCAGGATTAACAGAAGATCTGTCTCAGCAGAGTGAAATGCTCAGAATGGGTTATACTGCTTTTGGAGGTCAGCATAACATTTAGAGCTTGAGCAGGACTGCATAGTCATTAAAAGGCTGTCGATGGAAATGAAAACTGAATAAACTGTGGTAAGACTCTGGTAGTTTCTTTTCCTCATAAGGATGCAGGCTTACACATTCTGAAGGGCACCCAGACAGCAACATGCTAAAACATTATCACGAGATGATGATACGACAGCGTACGCTAGTTTCTTAGCTTGGGGTTAAGCGAATGTCCATTTTTCTCAAATTCCCATTCCAAGATATGAACATAGTTTTTGTTTTTTACAGAAAATGTCAGGCTTTAGTGTGAAATGACCAACCTTAACCTCGTGCACACTTCACAAAAGCATTATTTCTCTTTAGATGGAAGACACGTTCTATATGTAAGAAAGCTTTGGGTCTCCGACAAGTCTATGATTTTCTTGCAGAATCTGGTCTTTAGCATAAAAAAGTATCAAAGTATACAGACATTTCGTCATTCAAATACAGGTTGCTCACTCTCATGATATAGATTATGATTTTCCTGCTGAATAATGCACAGCACAGCTTTGAGAAAGTGTGGTTTTGAGATATAAACGGGCTTCTATAGAGTTTACACTTCACTTGTGCACAAGTGGGGGAAAATATTAACTCAAAAAGTACAAGGGCAGCATTGTGCAAGCTGGAATTTGACGCTTTGACACCTGTAATGCAGCTGGTGTATTGAAACACTTTATAAAATGAGACTGAGTCGAGTCTTGATCTGGAATGTGACGTGCTGATGCATGCAATGTGTCTGGTGTGAACTGGCCTAAAGGTTTAAGGTTAGCAACTGGTTAAAACAGTTTCGTCCCATGCCCAGATTACCTGCAGAAAGGCTGAAACTCTGTGAAATTGGGCCATCCTGTACCATGATGGTCCTTGTTGGCCTGGTTGGAGGCGGAGCCCCAAGCAGTGTCCTTCGTTTCATCACAATCAGCTGTGCACACAGGACCTAAACAGATACACCTCAGAGGTCATTCACTAAATGAAGACTAGCTGAGACTTGCATTGGAGTAACTGAAACACTAGGTAGGACATGACAGAATGTGTTTCATGGGAGCAGTTTAGAACAAAACTTACTCGGTGGAGTCTGTGGTGTGGGGTGTTTTGTGCTGGTTGCTGCTCGAGTAGAGACCTGACTCTCCCCTTCCTCATCTTCGTCCTCTTTGGCCGACCCGCGGCCTGGCTTCCCGTTCCTCACAGAACCTTTAGGTGAGCTTCCTGAAGATAAAGACACGCCAAACCTAACAGAGAATGAATGAATGAATGAATGAATAAATAAATAAATAAATAAAAAGACATTTGACTATCACTCAGTCATTACTTGCAGAATCAAGATACGCAATTTTAAAACAAACCTCCTCAAAATGTTTGCCATTTTATTCCTACATAGTAAAAAGTTATACCTAGTCATACCTAGATCGGGATTTCACTCGAGTTGCATAGCTGATCTCTTTATCCTCCCAAATGTCTTCTTCTTCTTCACAGTCATCAAACTGCTGTATTCTCTCTTTACAGCAAGCCTCAAAGGCAGCAGCACTGGCCTATAATTATATACAAGGGCATTCCCAAACATGCATTATCATTCATCAAACACAATCCAAATTAAAAAAGTATATGCTTGACTACCAGCTCCAGACACTTACACTATTATCATCTGCATCAATACTGAAGTTAATCTCAGCAATTCGATCAAAAGTAGCACTGAAAGCAAAACAGAAATTAAGAGTGAGATGTGTCAAGAGATGACACAGAGTACCAGGAGGTGATTAGTGTAGGTTCTAATAAAAGTACTAATCTTTTAAAAGTTTTATGGTTTCTAATTGGTGCACCATTTACTACTGATATACTTGAAGTGAAACTATATTTGGGCCAGCGCCTTAATGTCAACTGACCTGCAGAAATCCATACGGTCTGACAAAAGCTTGCAGAGCACTACACGAGCTCTGAAGATCGCAGCATGTGACAAAGATTACAGGCGATTTTGGACGTACCCATCTGTACTGCACGATGATGCCCAGCCTCATCCCCTGATGAACTCAATAACTGGTATGTTTGGTTTAACAAAACTAACTCAGCTACACATGTGGAGGTTCCACCCAGCAGAACCATAATGCAGATAACAGACACTGACACGCTTAAACATTTAACGAGTCAATGCATGGACAGCTCCTGACTCTAGCAGAATCCTGGAGATTCTTCAACAACAAGAAGGCTCTGAATGTTAGTACAACTTAAGAGCTAATTGTGGACTTCAGGAAACACAGAGGGGTTTCACTCTTCTGTCAACATCTCTACAGGTTCACCTGTAGAAATCAACAGCAGCTTTAGAACGCTGGGCGTTCAGCTGTCAGTCTCCCTCACTTGGTCCATAAACACCAACACCATCCTCAAAAAGGCACATCATCTGTCCCATCTGAGGAGACTTAAGAACATTGGGACAAACGCTGCAACTGGTGCCACTTTTACCGATAAAAGTACAATACAATAAAAAGTTTGCTGACCTGTTCTAAATCTGTACGGTTTAGCAACTTGAGCGCATACGACCAAAAACTCCTTCACAGGACAGTGGTAACTGCATCAAAATCATCTGCACAAATCTTCAACAACTCCAGATGATTTACTTATCCAGATGTTGGACAAGAGCCCAGTCTATGATCATGGACTAGTCTCACTCAGCTCACCCATAAGAATTTCATTGTTATTGTATACTCTATATTCCGGAAACATATGAAAATAAAGAGAACTTGAAGGCACAGCAACATCTGTTCTTTCTGAGGATACTTAAGGACTTTGGGGAGGCTAAAGCAATTTGGTATCAGAAATATTATTTAATACTGATATTACTCTTTCCAAGTTGCATAGAACACTAAAGTGACCAGAAGTCAGTACACTACATGATTTGTGACAATAGCTCAGTGCTAACACTGAAGTACTGAAGGTTTGACTGGTTGATGCTGGCCATGTTGTTGAAGTCAATTATATGGATGACCCCCTATGGAGGACCACATCTGAGGCTTAACACATGGACTCAATCTAGTCGCCCTTCAGCGCTCTTGCAAATCCATCTTGAGTGGGTGGGGCTACTTATATGGTTTCAGCTAACAAACCAGAAGAAGAAGAAGAAAAAAAAAGATTCACTGTACACTTTATTTTACAAGACATGTGCTTTTATTTTAATTGCAAACACATTAATAGCACCCCAAATTGGCCAATTTGAGTGAGACTGCACGGGTTATTAGAGGGTGCCCAGAGAGACCTACTACTCCAGTTTCATGGCGATATCGCAATGCAAACCTGTCTTGCAGATCTTTGAGTAAATTAAGCCCCACCACACAATGATTGGAATGAGACAGCCATACTGCTTAAAAATCTCAACCTGTTTTTCATCATTATTCTGCTCACACCAATTATGTGAAGATAAGCCAAAGGTCCTAGGAGCTAAATGATTTTGAGGCTTTGTTTTGTTTGGAAGAACTCCGGAAGAAAATATATATATATTTTTTATCGAGATACGGTTAATGAAAAATTGGTCAAAATATAAAACTCTGTGCTACAGCACCACCATTAGGCCGATCGGGCCCATCTCATCAGTTTTGAGAAAATAGGCTAAAAAACCTAGCATCTGTAAACACATGGCTTCTATATATTATCTAAACCTCCTTAATTTTGTGTGGGCTGGGCTAACTAGACAAATAATGAGATTTATTATGGCTTGAGTCAGTGAATAAGACCAAGAAAGACTTGGACACCTCATTTTACAAGCAGTACGCTTGTTTGTATGTGCAAATCAGACTTCAACTTAGCTGTTTTAACTTAAGCAGTCTTTCTCAAAACTTTGCACTGAACATGGTGTTCAAGTTTGGTGTAAATCCATTCAAGCTGCACTGAACTACAGCTCCACCTCACTAGGATTGATTGGCATGTGGCAGCCATACTGCTTAAAAATTTCAACGTCTGTTGGATAATTACTGAGTTTCAGACTCTTGTAAGTTTTTTGGACACCAATCTTGTGAAGGTAGGCCCAAAATCCTAGGATGAGATCACAAAAGTTAGTTTCACATATTATGCAAATGATCTTACATTTTGAGTGGGCGGCGTTAAATGGGGACAAAGGCAAATTTTTATAACGAGTCACTAAGTCAGGACATGAAATTTTCACTCCATACCCTGTTTAAACGGCTGCCGAAATCTGATTTGCTGATGGCCGATTTTTATGACCGAGTAACAAGGTTATCATCAAAAAACCACTCACAGATTAGCACACAGGCTGCATCAATTTTTAGCTTGATCAGCCTTATGAGAAACTTTTATCTGAATGTAACTCTGCCACTATGGAAGACCACATCCCAAACTCTGCAGATGACCTTGCCCTTAATGTGTCTTACAAATTTTGTGTGAATCCATCCAAAGAGTGAGAACTTACAACTGTAAGTAAATTAGGCTCCACCCCCATTATAATCCCCATTATAATTATGCCATGTGGCAGCCATATTGTTTAGAAATCTCAACATGTTTTTGATAATTATTGAAGTGTAGACTCTGCTGACTGATCAATTTCTTGAAGATAGGATAAAAATCCTAGGACTAGTTCACAAAAGTAGGTTTTGTTTATTATGCAAATTAGTTCAAAATCTAAGCTAAACTGAGCTAAAAGGTTGAGACTTTTTGTTCATTTTTATTTTGGAGACTTTAAATCCTTTTGGAAAAGGATGTTTTTGTATGACTTACCTTTCACATGATATGAGTCAAAATGTAAAACTATACAACTAGTTAAAATAAATAAACAAATAAATAAATAAATAAAAAGTAAAGCAAAACTATAAACGTAAAACTATACTATAATGTCACCATCAGGCCAATCAGGCTCATCTCTCTTGCGTAAGAAGCAGTAGGGAGTATTATCTATTGAGCAAGTTTCATGCCTGTACCATCTATGGTACATGATCAGTTCTGATCAGTTTTCACAGAGAAAAAGAAGAAGGGGAAGAATAAAACCCTAATGAAAACAATAGTGTCTAAACACTACATGCTTGGCCCCCCAATCCCCCTAACTCCCCCCAAAAAGTGCTTGAATTGGACACCTAAAAATCCAAACAAAAATAATAAAGGTCCTTTGTGCTTGGGCCACTACTACTACTAATACCACTACTACTACTACTAATACTACTACTACTAATAATAATAATAATAAGAGAGACAGACAAAGAGACAGATAGAATTAAAACTAAAAGGAAAATTGAGTCAGGACAGAAACTCACTTGATATTTTCATCATGTTCACTGAACTCCTCATCATTGAAGCCAAACTGATCTACAAAGTTAGCGGTCATCTGCTGAATCTGATAATCAGAGAATGCCTGGATGATAAACAGGTAATAATGACATTATGGCTGTTAGTCATGTCAGGAAGATCGGCCATTTTATACCATTCTGGATGACACTTGACAGTGGTCACAAAGTATATATTTTGTAAACACAATCATTGACTATACCTGTTGGATAGACAGATCATTGGGGAAAGGGCTCTCCATGTCATCATCTTCACTTGAAGAATGCAGGTTATGTGTGCTGACCTGTAACAAGGTAAGACCTAGCATGTAAAATAAGACCTAGCATGATGAAATACCGAACAAATTCAGGGTGGAGCAGCGGCGCAACTCTGTAATTACTAGGGGTGTAAATCACAAGTTTCATGACGATACGATCCAACATCGATTATTTAAATAGCAATTCGGTATTTGCCGATACCACGATGACCTCCTCGCTGCGATTTCAATTCGACCGGTCCAGGGGCCTGCGACCGATATTAAACAATGTTTCTATTTCACACAATCAGTACTATTTCTATTAGTTCACAGATGTGACCAAAATATATTTTGAAATATTTATTTAGCTTTTGTCCACTATTAAATTCTCCATATTTTAGTACGAATAAATACTTGTTAACTTAAACTTTGACTTTTGAAGTGGCTGGAATTAGAATGTCCTAAATAAAAGCTGCATCTCAGGGACAGAGTGGGACCCATTTTCAGCTCGGGAGTTTAATGCCCAAGACCAGCCCTTTTTTTTTTTCGTGGTGGAAGAACTTGGATAAATGAAGTGACAGTTCAGTTCTTTCTATCCTGCTATATTTATTACTAACATGTTTCAACAAGTGTGTGTGTGTATATATATCATAACAAATAACATACTGTGTATTCTGTTCTGCTACAAAAAGTCCAACTTTAACATTATGAAAAAAAATGTTGGTTCAAACAAATATGAAGTCACATTTGTTTATATCTCCATGGTAACAACCTGTGTGTTGTGTGTGTGTGTGTGTGCATGAGAGAGAGAGAGAGAGCGAGCGCAGGTGGCGATCTGAGCCAAGTGACGTGAGCAAACAGCATTTTTAAGGCATAAGGAACTGATGCTCTGCTTTAAAAACAAATGTGGTGTAATTAGTTACTTTAGTCATCAGTCATGCAATACTGTGACGTTTTTTCTGCATATGTGTGTGTGTGAGGTACAGAGAGAAGTGGTACATCTGCCGTCCCAATTTATGAGTGGCCCACCGGGAATTCTCCCGATTAGCCTCTACGGCTGGTCCATCTGAAAAATGATACACGCATCGATGTTTACGCATGGCATCAGTACATCGGCTCATTGGTTATTTGATCGATATAACAGTACATGTCGATGGATCATTACACCCCTAGTAATTACAGATGAACAGGTATTTATTATTTTGTAAAACACAACTTTGTAAAACAGTAATGTGATTTATAATAATAATAACAACAATAATAATAATAATAATAATAATAATAATATCTGCTCACCAAGTCTACTGTGTTTCTCCTGTTTGTTTCTCTAAGGGTTTCTCCCACAAAACTCTCCCAACGCCCTCTACAGTCCTCAGGGAGCTCTGAAAATATTCAACAAAGAAAAAGAGAGAGAGAGAGAGAGAGAGAGAGAAAAAGAGAGTTGTAGCCTATCCAAAAACATCATTAAAACAATGCCATTCTTATACACCCACAAAAAAATTGTAGGCTTGGGGCAGAACTGCTGCAAAGTCTAAAATGCGCACAAACATTCCCTCATTTAAACTGACTAATAGATGCATTTGAAGTAAATATATCAGGACAGTGATATTTTTCAAAATGCAGCTTTTTTTTGGCTGAAATACAAGCAATTAAAGCTCTCCATCACCTCAGATACCTCGTTACTCTCCTTTTAACTGAGAAAAACTGAAATGAGTTTCCGCTGTTAGATGTTTTTATTACAGTTACCACATTAGCCTCAAATGGGAAGGAAAAAAAGGAAGGATAAGCACAAAACTCAGAGGAAAAAGATGGCTATGATGCTGGATCTCTCACTCACACTCACCTTTGATGAGATCACTAATCTGAGACTGGACATGTCCTTTCTCCAGGTTCTGTACCACAGTGTTGGCGATTCTAGTCAGATGACCCATGTTACCTCTCCTGGTCCCACCCTCAGCTCTAGAGATATTAGAGGCCATAAAACCAACAGTAAGAGAAAAAGCATCTACGCTATACTACATATCCTTAATTAAAAGTGGTTATATGGTGAAAAACTGAAGCAGCTCATACTGAATTCTGTCATTCTCCTCCCAGGCGTCCAGAATCCTTTGCACCAGGCGACACTGTTGGAAGAGCTGCACAATACACACAGACAGAACGACAGGCTGGACTATTAGCACAATGACACATTTCAATACAATCAGCAGCGGCTCATGACCATAAAGTTTAGAGAAACCCTTTAATAGCCAGTTGAAAGTCGACAACAAAGTTATCCAGCGTACAGTCTAGCAGCTGAGCAGGATGTTATAACCCATGTAGATTTAACTCAGATTAAGGAAGAGAAAACAAGTTAAAATCAAACTACATAGCAATAAGAAATTATTACCATGGCTAAATAAACTAAAATGAATCCAAAACATTAAATTACTGTTTAAAACTGTTGGCTTCTTAAACTGACCAGAAAGAAAAGACTTCTGAAAAGAGTGAGAAACTTTGGCAGACAGGACACTAGCCTCCGACTGAAGACTTTTGTGGCTGAGACAATTTCAGCCAGAGGCGTTAATCAGGATGTCTGCGTGAGGGTTTGATTAATTAATTAGTAATTTAAAATTAAAAATTAATATATATATTTTTATCTCCACCCATATCTGGGCAAGAACACCACCCAAATGGGCTGCTTGCACTGAAGACTATTATACACTTCCGTTTTGAAATTGTTCAGTTCTCAAGTTTCAACATGATGAAAATGAGTGTTCATAAGACAACAGCTTCCCAGCTCAGTGACCTGACAGGAGATGACCGTTAACAAACCTACGTCATGACCACTTCATCGTTTCCACTCATACAAAGGCAGATACTTCATACCAGATCAGCTAGACGAACCCAAAACCACAGAGGGTCAGAGAAGACCGGCAAAAAGTACAGTGCCGTCGCTCTTTGAAATGAAACGGCTACAGAATTCGCTTAATACGACCCAGTGTGTGGGAGAGAAAGGCACTGGATAAGAATAAACACCAAATATTGTACCTTATTATTATTATTATTATTATTATTAAATTACTAATACATTTACATGCTGATAACATGTCGAACATGCAATAGCGATATTTAATTTTGGGTTATCATGAAAAACCCCCCCAAAAAAGACAGACTGACATAAATCGTCAAAGAAATCCACAATAATAATTTAATGTGTCTAAAAGCCATTATCATGGTATCCACTGGTATCCAGTTTCAACCGGGACACTCGGACACCCCGTGAGCAACAAGACATGTTGCAGCGAACTGTGTGAGCGAACATTAGCTTGCATGTTCGTTTCTGTTAATAGGTATTTTCTTACCATCGTAGGTGTGTATTTATAGCGAAGAGTACAGTGAGTATTTTACATATCAGGTACCATTACGATTACGAGTGTAACGGATGAACCAGAAACAGGAACCATGGTAAATATAATGCGGAAGTGTTCATGCAAGTAGCTCATTCAACATGGGTACTCGAGTACAGCACGGCTTGCTTGGCTGTGCTTCACGGAACAGAGCTCCTGAGCTCAGTTTCATGGAATTAGCAATGGCGTGGAGGATTATGGGAAAACTGCCGAGCTGCGCTGCACTGGCAGGTGGAAAAACACTATAAATCTCCAAATCATTCCCAGACTATCATGAAAGTAGGGCAGAAGGAACTACAGCTGAAATGTTGCAGTGATTACATTGGCCACCAAGGCAGCACGGGTGGGCGCGTGTGGTGCGTCTGTGTTGCTATTCTGGCCGTCTGAGTCAGGCTTGTCTTCGTGGTTCTGGAGAATCGAAGCATGCAGACCCATGTGAGCCGAGTGGTTCAGAATCGATGTCACACACATCTCTACTTGAAAGTGCAAGAAGTTATTCCAGGTGTATTTAAAGAATAAATCCTGTAACCAAGAGAGAAAACCAAATTTAAAAATTCAAAAGTATTTTCCAAAGTAAAACTCAATAGAGCCCACAGGCTTTTGTTCCATTACAAACATAAAAGTCAATGAGCAGCAAGGAGAATGTCAATAAATCATAAAATCAAGTGTGTGTGTTTTGGGGGAGAGAATACCAGGAGTCCAGAGATTAAGTTAGAGTAAAAATGAAGAGAACTCCTCACCAGCAGAAGGTCCATGGTGTTAAGCCTGCAGAGCTCTTGCCAGATGCTGTTGTCGCTTGTCTGCAGCAGAGAGGCCACCAGCCTGGCCACATGAAGGCGCGTGTTCCCCAATGGCTGCTCCAGAACACCAACAGTTGTGAGTATTGCACTTTTCTGCATTAGAGAAAAGAGCAGAAAAAAGTGGACAAAATTAATAAGTGGATTAAAAGAGCAGTAAATTCAAAAAAAAGAAAGAAAAAAAAAAAGTAAAAGTCACACTCTCAATGAAATCACACTTCACACTCAGTGAAGCAGATTTAACTGAGGCCAGTACCTTAGGAGGGTCCAGTAGAAGTTGTTGGAAGTCCTTTAGATGAGGCTCAATAGTACGTAGAATACTGCTGTTGACAGTGTAAGACCTTTCACATCCCTGAGAATACAGCTCCATTAGACCCTCCAGCCTGAAACAGACAAGAGGCAAAGGCCATTTTTCAATTGAAAAACAAACAGAATTAGTGTACATTAAATATACAGCGCTCCTATATTCGAAGAATAAAAAAAAAGTCCACTATAGTATTTCAAAGCAGTAAAATAATAATAATAATAATAATCCAAGGCTGTAAGGTATGTGCTATTAAATGTACTCGCATAAAGTAGTGTAGTCACTTGCTGCCTTAGGTTCATTATCTTATTATTATCAGTAAATCATCATCACTTTGACGCACAGGGTTGTCTTTTTTTATCCGAGATTTTTTTTGTAGTTCATTGTTGTTAATTGTGGTTGAACAATTGCGCTATGACTGTATTCCAGTAATGAACAAACTGTGGTCAGGTGTGGCGCACCACAGAAGACAACCAGCTGTAGTAGAGCAGGTTGTCTACTAATCATAGGGTTGGAGGATCGAATCCCAGCCCACATGGCTCCACATGCCAAAGTGTCCTTGGGCAAGACAGTGAACCCCAAGTTGCTCCCGATGGCAAGCTAGTGCCTTGTGCCTCTGCTACTACTGGGGGGTGTGTGTGTGTGTGTGTTTGTGTGAGTGATTATGGGTGAATGAGAAGCAGTGTAAAGCACTTTGTAGAACCACTAAGGTTAAAAACCTCATTAACTGTTGCAGAACAGAAATACAGCATACAAGAGTTACGTCTTGCCTCTAAACTCCCAAATGTTTTCAGATCAACATCAAACCTAATGTGATTTTAATGCATCATTTTACACATTACCATGGTTCTCAAACTGAGTTCAGGGGCCCCAAGATATCCAGGATTTTTTTTTTTTACTTTGTTAGGGTGGTGGAAGTCACAAGCCACTATTATAATTTTTAATTAGTAATAATTTTTAATTACAATAAAGAAACTGCTATATTGTTATTCCTGACAGTTAACTACCCCAAAACCTAAAAAAAAATGTCGCCTGTTAGTTAATTTCCCCAAAACCAAAATATATGGTCATGTGAAAAAATAAGTACACCCCATGGAAATTGTTGGCTTTTTTTTTTTTTTTGACATATTTGTAAAAGCAAATATTTGATCCTCTTTGAAACAGGGCCTATTAATAAAGGTGATACACCCTATCAAATGACAAATAAAACTGACATTTTGTAGTAATCTTTACGTAAAATTAACAAAAAAACAGATCAGTCACAGGGAAAAAGTAAGTACACCCCTACATTTATCACACCTTCAAATCCATACAATTAGAATCAGGTGTTGAAGATTGAGTTCCAGTGATTAGAACCTGCTTAAAGAGTGCAGGTGGAACCGGTCTTATTTATATCCCTCTCGCTTTGCTATTGAGGTGTGCGGTGGCATCATGCCAAGATCTAAAGAGTTCTAGAACGCCTTTAGAAAAAAGGTTGTGGATGTCTATGAGTCTGGAAAGGGATTTAAAAAGATGTTAAATTATTTGAAACACATCGTTCCACCGTAAGGAAAATCATCTACAAATGGCACAGATTTCAAACGGCTGCTAATTAGACCAGGACCGGCCGTCCCAGCAAATTCAGCCCAAGATCAGACCGTCTGATGCAATAAGAATTCACAGAGAACCCCAAGATTTCATCACAGGGTCTACTAGAAAGTCTTGCAACTGTTGGTGTGAAAGTGCATGCTTCTACAATCAGAAAGAGAGTGCACAGATTTGACCTGCGTGGGAGGCGTGTCAATAAAAAGACTTTGCAAGACTACAGTTTTCCAATGAGCATACAGGCAAAGACCAGGTCTTTTGGAATAATGTGCTCTGGACAGAACAATCAAAGATAGAGTTGTTTGGTCACAGTAACAGCAGACATGTTTGGCGCAGACCAAAGACAGCTTTTCAGGAGAACCACCTCATACCAACTGTGAAGCACGGTGGTGGAAATGTTATGGTTTGGGGTTGCTTCTCTGCCTCAGGCACTGGACAGCGTGCATTCATTGATTCAGCTATGAATTCTGCATCATATCAAAGAGTGCTTGAAGATAATGTGGGGCCATCTGTCTAAAAGTTGAACTGAAAGTGGACCTTTCAACAGGAATGACCACACAAGCAAATCCACCAAGGGATTTGAACGGATCAAAAAGAAGAAATGGAGGGTTATGGAATGGCCTAGTCAAAGCCCGGATTTGAATCCCATTGAAATGTCGTGCGGGGATGTGAAAACAGGCAGAAAATGCAAGAAAACCCTCAAACATCTTGCAGCTGAAAGAATATTGCATGGAATAGTGGTCAAAAATTCCAGCAAGCCTGGAGGACAATTATGCAAAACTAACTTCCGAGGCCAAGGGTGTACTTACTTTTTCCGCAGAACAGTATCACATCTATTGATATTTCTGTTGAATAAATGATTGAAAAAGTACATTTTGTTTGTGGTTTTGTTCAGTTATATAATTTTTTTTCAATAAGCACTGTTTCAAAGAGGATCAAATGTTTGCTCATTCAAATATGTCAAAAAAGCCAACAATTTCCATGGGGTGTACTTATTTTTTCACATGACTAAAAACCCCTCTAAATACTAAATGCCCCAAACAAAAAAATAAATATCCCCTTCTGCTAAACACCCCAGAAACAAAATAAACAGCCTCTGCTAATGTCCTAAACCCAAAAGCAAATGACCCCGTAACAGCTAAAAGTCCCATCCCTGAGAATAAACTCCACTCTCATTGAATTCACTCCTGACAAGAACATCTTCGGCCTGTCTGAAGGAGACAAGTGAAGGTTCTATAAAAAGGAAAGCAGTCTCCAGATCATTCAGCAAGATTTTGAGGTTTTTAGTATAAATTCCTTCACTGTTTTATTAGTGAGCTGATAATAGAGCACCAAAAGAATTCTCTCTGTCTTAGCAGTGGACTGTGTAGAAGTCCACAAACAGAAACATCAAAAAACCTGCCTGTCAGGAGTGAATTAAATGACCAGTCTAAAATAACTACAGTACTTCTGTATGCAAACCATCCTACAGGTTTGACTTGTAAATTTATTAAAGCGGATACTAAAATCACAGCCCCTAAAGGATTAGTCACTCATAACTCCTTGAGCATCACTGCAGGATTTTATTTATTTATTTTAAGCAAGAGATGCAATGAGCTATACATCGAACAAACCAAGAGGAAACTGGCCAATTGTTTTGTTGAACACCTTCACAAAATAAGACTGAAGGCTTTCTCATTTCCTGTGGAAGACACTTCATCATCGATGGGTTAATGAATGACATCCCTGTTTACATCACCGGGAACATAAGGAGATGGGGTGTGTGTATGTCTACATATCTATCTATGTATATATTTCCACTTTGCTCATTTACTTTTTCCTGCCAGTAATATAGCTTTACATCCCAACGATGGATTTTACAAAACAATGTGGATTTTTTTTTTTTTTATTGAGAACCCAAGTGATATAAGATCGGACAGTGATCAGTCAAGTGAAGAGACGATGATGAGGTCCAATCGGAAAATGGAAACTTTAAAAACACATTTTTCTTCTTTTTCACTTTTAACCTGATTTTAAAATGCTTTAAAGTCTACTTGTGATTGGCATGTGTGTTAATAATACACCACTTTCAGCTCAGGAGCGCCTGTAGTTTTCAAATCTATCTATCTCGTAGAAAAATACTAAACTTTCATCATGTGAAGGATTTTCCCAGGCTGCCACACACAATGTAGGAAGTTGTTCTCAGTGTTGTAAGGGTTCAACTCACCCTGTCCTCCTTGACTCCAGTAATGTCAGAAGCACTTGAGTTCCATTGACAATAGAGGCTTCACTGGTCATCTTCTCAAACATGCTCTTTAAAAGCTGCGCCACATTCTCTTCTCTAAATATAAACAAAACTATTAGAACAGGTAATAGTTCAAAACTACTTCTCTCTTATGCATGTTAAAAATCATCTCAGAAAACAAAATGATACCTGGCATTCCTAAGGAACATGTACAAGCCATTGAAGATAGCTGAGAACTTAGTTATGTGATAAAAAAAAAAAAAATGTATATATATTATATATATATATATAATATATTATAATATATATATATATATATATATATATATATAATATACAATATATATATATATATATATATATATATATATATATATATATATATATATATATATACACACACACACACACACTTTTTTAATTACTAAGTGATTTACAGAGGAGCAAATAAATCCTCTCAAAAGTTTTCTTTTGTTTGCAAACGATGGGATATGGTTTATCACATCTATGTTTATCAAGGACAATTATGGCTTATCTGTGGACAGTGGCTGTCTTCCTGAGCGTGACGCACTGTGGAGGAAAAGATTTTCTCTCCTAATGTATCAACCAGATACACATACAACTCATAAGAGTATAATCATTCACCACTATGCCTTTCATTCAGGCATAGTGTGTGTGTGTGTGTGTGTGTGTTTGGGGGGGTCAGGTTTCTGGGGTGGATGAGCCCATTTGTGACCGTTATTAAAAATAGTAGAGACAAGTCTGTTCCAACAACTGACAGGGAAACTTACGACTCCAGGACTGCCAGTAACGGGTCTGGTTCCATGGCCTCTGGGATCTGATTGGCCTGATCTCGACTTAGACGAATAATGTCACAGAGAGTCTGGGACGCATTTGATTGTCTCTGCAGGAATACAAGAGAACTTTTATTTAACGGCCCAACATGCCAGATGTTCCTTAATCTGTCCAAATCATCTACAGCACCTCCCTTGGTATGCAGATCACATAGGACTTCATAAAGAATGCATTTACTGCTGATGTTCTCACCTCTTCATCTCTCCCTGTGTGCATGAGCTCAGTCAGCCTCTGGATCAGTCGCTCCTCATTCAGCCACTGGAGACAGAACATTAAGCACATTTTCTGAACCGGGAAACAAGAGGAAACACTCCGAACAGATTATTAAAACCGCAGTTAACTGCAGCGGAGATTAGTCACAAGAGGGGAAGAAATAAACTTCTTGTTTTTTTTTAATGAGTTGTACAAGCAGCAATTTGGCAAGACACTATTAATGACTAGTGAAACTCAGTGTAGTGTAAATCCATTGAGTCACTCAGCTGTGGGAAAGGTATTAAGATTCAGTAGAGTCAACCTCAGCTGAAATCGGTGGAATTGTGAGAAGACAGTGGTATTGACTACTACCTACTATTGGTTATTGATCTATCATCATCATCATTCAGTGTGATTTCTAGTTACTGAAAATAATCAGTAAAATGTCTTAAAAATCTTGAACAGTACGAGATATTAAAATCTTTGTGCCATTACTACAGAGTATACGTTTTTTGTTTTTATTCAACCTACACATTTCATAAGATGAACTGCTAAATGATTGGGGAAAAATCGCTGAACATCATCGACTATAAGAAACAAAATGTTGAGCCCAGAAACGTGTGTGCGCCCTCACATTGAGAACCTCCTGTCTGAGGGGAGCTGGTTCCACACAGCTGATGAGACGCAGGAGCAGATCCATCATGGGGGATACGTCTATGTGGTTCAACACCAGGCTGATGAAGTTGTGTTTTTTCCTCAGGAACGAGATCATCTAGACGCAAACAAAATCGTTTTAAAATCGCATGCTCTTCTGACCAAATAAAGATGATCGAAGCACATCAAGTAATGTCACAAGTAACACACACACACACACACAAAATAACTGCATGTCAGTGGAAATCCAAATGCCAGTTCCACTTCTAAACAAAGTAAACTGGGCACTGCAAGCCAATCACGTTTTAAGGTTTTAAGCGCTTACTTGCTCTGTTTTGCGTGCTATCAGGTTACCGATGGTCTTGCTGAAGAAGGAGGCCAGCAGGGGGTTGAGAGGAGGATCCTGTTCTAGAAAGCTGTAGAGCTTCTCCAGCAAAGATACATCTCCACCCAGCTTGTCATTAATGGTGTTCACATCAGAGGTGAGGAGATCGCAGGCAATGTTCGGAAGTCTAGATGAATAGAGAATAAAAGATTTACCCTAGATCCTACTGTCTTTATTCTTTTTTTTTTTTTCCTCTCAATGCCATGTAAAGAGACTACTGTTTTGACAAGCGTATACTACTGAGAAAAGTGAATAAAATAAGCATAAATATTCCTAAAAAAAAAAATCATTAAACTGGATGGTGAAATAATGAATGAGAAAATGATGAGTAAACCGCTGATCCGAATCAGTAAGCGGTGTCCAATACAGAGAAACACACGGGTCTGCAGAGACCGATTGTGGAACGATGTTGGGATTACACACGACTCATCAAATGGTTCGCCTTTTAAAAAATGATTCAGTGCGACATCTTACTTGAAGCGTATTTTCTCCTCCAGGTCAAAAGAGGGTTCCTCTGTGATGAGGCCGACCAGCTCATGCATGCAGTGGTCCTGTGAGAGAAAGAGCAGGAGTCTGTGGTTCTGTGCCTTGCACTCCTGCAGCAGGTCTTCCTCCTCCATCAGCTCCTTCAGAGTTACATCCTCCCGATCAAGCAGCTGGTCGATGTGGGAGGTGGTGTGCAGGTCAAACTTCCAGAACATGGCAACGGCTGCAAGAGGAAGCACGTGCCTGGAAAAAGAGTGTAGGCAGCTGTAGGTGTGTGGCAAAGAATCAGTCATATGCAAATGAACAAAAGAACAACAATTAAAAATAAACATTTTAGTATCAAATCTGGCTCTGAACTGAAGTCATAGGAACGATGCAAGATGAAAACCTAAAGGTGCTTTTATTTTTAAACACACGATAAACATCTCAGTGTAATGTCAGTAACTTCACTCACAACTCGGGTATGATTTTAGAAGTATTCAAAATTTGG
This sequence comes from Ictalurus furcatus, assembly GCF_023375685.1. NCBI lineage: Eukaryota > Metazoa > Chordata > Actinopteri > Siluriformes > Ictaluridae > Ictalurus > Ictalurus furcatus. Next base: position 2,799,648 of record NC_071268.1, on the reverse strand, counting down.
AAAAATACACGTAATTATTATTCACCACAATATAACAATATTATAACAACAAGTGGCAATCTAGATCATCTATATCCTTAACTACAATGCTTACTACTGCATGAACTGCACCAAATCTGGATCATAACGTCTGATTTTTGAAACATTAAGCAGTTCATTTGGTCCTTAAAACGTTTTTCTCTTTTGTTTTGTTTTTTTTTTAAACTTTTTTGTTAAAAACTTTGGTCTTTAATTTTGTTTCATTTGAGCCATTCAGAGGTGGACTTGCTCGTGCTTCAGATCATTGCCTTGCTGCATAAACCAATTACGCCTGAACTTCAGACAGGACTGATGACAGGACATTCTCCTTGAGGATCTTCTGGTAGAGAGCAGAACTCATGGCTCCATCAATTACGGAAAGTCGCCCAGGCCCTGAAGCAGCAAAGCTCCCCACACCATCACACCTCCACAGCCATGTTTCACTGTTTATAAGATGTTCTTATTGTGGAAATGCCATGTTAGGGTTCCACCAAATGTAGCAGGACCCATATCTTCCAAAAAGTTCCACTTTCCACTGATTAGTCCACAGAACATTATTCTATAAGGCATGAGGATGCTGAATTCTGGAATTTCTTTTAATCGTGGAAAAAGGTGCAGCTTGTGGTTTATTTCACATTGCTGGAAAGGTTGTATTTAAGCGATGTTTATGTTCAACAGGACCGGTAGTAATCAAGCCTGGGTGCGCGTGATCTACTTGAACCCAATTATCAATTAAATTTGGTTAAATGAGTAACTAAGGGGGCGTTTACATTTTCACGACACTGCATGCGCCGTAGTGAAATGGACGTAAACAAAAAGAGAATGAAACAGATCGGTAGAGACGACTTTGTACAACGGTTTAAAATGTTTCAATGACCTTATTAATAAAGCATTAATAACAAGAAATTTAACAGAGCAGAACTCAGTGAATCAG